>NW_019385790.1:115606-163987 GCF_000671375.1 Centruroides sculpturatus
TCCCGTAACCGTTTGATAACGGACACTAGAGGCGCCCCTATCGTGTGTCATATTTCAAACATTCAAATTAACAATTTTAATTCTTATTTAAATTAACAATATGAATTATTATTATTCATTTGGCAATAAATTATTATTTGGTCAATATAACAATATAAATAATTCAGTATATTTGTAATAGGAATTTATTATTACAGGGGCTTATATCTTGCGAAGGGTCGCGAGTAGGGGTATGGTTCCTTTGCCTTTATTGTTCGCACAGGGGGCTACAGTTTGGGGGGGTCGCCACCTCTTCATCTAATCTTACCATTGGGACTTTAACAGAGCTGTACAGCATATTGATAGGAACAAAAAAGTCAAAGGAACCGTGCTTCATGGAAATTTGTAAACAACACCCACTAGGGGGCGTTCCGGGATACTAGTATAATATATTCACTTAATTACTGCAACGATGATATAGCATGAAATAGACATGCTATATCATTACTGCAACAGGTAGCACATAGCACTTGCCTGCACAGAATCGAAATTGCCTGTGAAAAGTCTATAAGTATTTAATTTTCCACATCTAACGACTCAAGTTTTTCATTTCTGAATGATACTTTCTTAAATTCTAATAATTACTCTCCAGTAGCGGAGTGGATAAAACCATCAAATACTGTTAGTCGGTTGTGGGTTCAGGCATGGTCAACAGGCTGGCTACATGGAGTTTTCCAGGCTTTCTTCATATTAGTAACACCTAAATATGGAACAGCTTCACATAAAAGTCTTCCCAGGATACATTCCTCAGCTGATCACTTAAGTATTACATTGCCGTAACCAAATAAACCAAACTAATTCTAATAATTTTTCTATAAACATGATACTTCTATCATTTGTGAGACCATCACAACCTATCCAACATGGATCACTTTTCAAATATTAATACTAGACCAGTATTAATTAGTATTCAGTGACCATCCTCTCTTCCAGGAGGAAATCAACTACTTTTGGTTGAATTACTTCAATCCTCTTCTATAACAAACCCTTCTCTCCATCGCACCAGCAGTGTGGTGGCGTTTGAATAGAAAAATTATATAATACAATGTTACATTCAAGCACAAATTATGTTTTAAGTTGTTTTCAAGGGTGTAGAGTTTAAACGTTTGGTTTGTTGACAGATTACCATTTGATATTGGGCTGTGAATGATACAGTTTCTCAGAGAACATTAGAAAAAGTTATGATATCTGAAAAAATTTAAGATATATTTTCAATTGCTATCTACTTGACCATTGAAAGTATGCCATTTTGTACCATCTGAGCATTATGATAAACATAATAATAGGCTAAAATAACATAACTCTTTATATGGCTTTCATTTTAACTTTTAATATATACTATACTATAATATATTATATTATAGTATAGTATATATTAAACGTTATATATAAGTTATATATATATATATATATATATTATAGTTTAAATTAACTTNTATTCAGCAAACGAGATCAACAATGCAGTTAAAAAGACAAATTCCCTGACTTTTTGACAATTTTCGACAAATTTCCTGACTTTCTCTGACTTTTTCCAAACACTAATGAAAATCCCTGACTTTCCAGGTGCGTAGGAACCCTGGTTATCATACATAAGGGTTTATCACACCAGGTGTCCAATCTAGCACATTTTAGAAATTCTTTATTCTTCTTCTGTACACAATTTAACGAATTTTTAAAATGTGTTATATTGGACACCTGGCGTAATAAACCCTTATGTAAGATAACCTTTGTAGTTATATAAATCAAATACTATAATATAATATAAGCGTTAGAAGTATGAAATAATCTAATGTTAAACTTTGTTGTTATTTTTTGCCCAGGCAATGCTGGGCTTACCTGCTAGTTTTATATAATCTAAAACTCCACAACTTCAATATTCAATTCCAAAATTTGTATGAGTTGAACCTAACAATCACATTACATGAAGATTATATGAAATGAGTTTTTTTGAAATATTAAAAACAACATTCTTTCATTGAACTTCCATCTAAAAATACTTTTCAATTTGCTTCTTTTATGGATTAAATTTTGACAACCTATATTATAAGAGCTATATATAATTTATATAAGTTCAAATTCTAGTAATGTTAAAGAATTAAAAATATAAAAAATTTAACATTACAAAAAGATTATCCATAGAACTAATTTAACTTTATATAAAGTAAAAATTTCATAAAATCAGAAAATTATCTGCATTCTTTAAATAATCAATAAAACTGTAATCTCCCCATTGTTTTACAAGTATTTTAAACCTTTAAAAAAAATTAAGTCTGAAATTACCAATAATACATGCTCCCATTTTATGAAAATTAACTGCAGACAATAGATATATAAATGCTAGTAAAAAGTAAGAAATGTATTTAAAATATTTCTTACTTGTTGCTAGTTCCAATACACTTCAAGATTCAAATTCAACTAACTTGTAAGTAAAAGACAAAGATTTCCTTAAACAAGACTAAATAAAATAAATCCATAATAATGCTAGCAAAACTGTTTGTAAAATGAGTTGCTTTCAACTGTGAAAAGAGACAAAAATACTTTATATTCCTGAGAGTTTATATAATTTACTTGAAGTTGAAATGTTAATTTACAGAAACACTTCAATTTTTTCAATTTAAATGCTCTTTGGAACTATACAAGATGGATATAGTTTGGAAACATTAAAGCATATTTAAGCATTGTTAATGAGAAACAATATGATAAAGACATCATGTATTTTAATGTGATATCAAGAAATAAATAATTTATTATGTATATTCACTTATGTTTTCAGATTTTATATCCATCCTGCATAATTTATTTCTAAAAAAAGTAAATCACATCACTATAAAGAGTATTATTAATATAAATGTTTACTATAATTTGCATCTAACTATAAAATATAAATTTAAAACAAAAATTAAATTTGTTTTAATGGCATAAAAATATTTAATTTGTGTCTAATTTTTGTTATCTGTTTCTTTATTCTATATTCTTGTATACATTAAAGTTGCCTGATACCTTTCATTAATAGTGAAAAATTATTAGCACATTTTACTACAAAAACATTCACAAATGATGTTATGAAATAAAGTTAAGTAATTAATTTGTCAATTATTTAAGAAAATTAATATTTGAGATACATATAATAATAAATAACGTTAAATTAATTCATTCGAATCAGAAAATGATCAATGTTTTCTAATTCAAAATCTTTTTTGAAACAGCTATAAACATTACTGTAGTATGAAAGTAGTCATAAATGCATTCATTATGTATCCAAAATACATTTTCCATACTACTGTATCACATACAACAAACATATAAATTTTAATATTATAAAATACCAATTGTAAAAGTTCACGAAGTCTGTTGGCCAATTCCTTCCACACATCTGGATCTGTAAATGACTGTTTACATTCTTGCTGATATGAAAGTATTTCCATATAATAATTCCTGGTCAACTTCTCTTCAGGCAATTCTTCATGATATAACAACATCACAGGATTTGTTAAATTGATCAAAAGTCTAAAATACAACAAAGCCTTTAATCATAATTTAAAAATTTATTTATGATTAAAATTAAATTAATTTTATTATTTTCTGTTCATATATTCATATTAATTAATCATTAGAACATTGTAAATTATCGTATTGTCAAATAAATATTGTCTTTATAACAGCGCTTTTTAAAAAAATATTAAATATATTTCAAATTAATATAATATTTTGTATTATAAATTGGTTTTATAAATACATTTTAGTGAAGTTTAATATTAATATTAAAAAATTCACTTTGTTTATAAACAAAATACAGTTGTGCCTCATATAATGTACGCCTTGAATAACATACACTGCAAACAATGGACTTTCTGTTTGGCCGTTATGTGACTCGAAGAACGGACTGGCTGCAAACAACAGACTTTCCGTTCGGCAGTTACATGAGGCAAACAATGGACTTTCTGTGAACAAGTGCGAATGATGTTTCCACTCTTTTGCTGTTGCCAATGACAATCTGCTATTTTTATAATATATTAGTATTATTAGAATATATTATTAGTATATCTGAAGTACAGAGCTCCCGTAGGGATTTGGCTTGCTCCCTTATTTATTACGTACTGTACATCACCTCAGTGCAGGGTATTTACATTTATTCAAGTGTTGTGCAAACCATGGCTTCTAAAAAAACAAAGGTGATTTCAATTTTAATAAAGCAAGAAATCATCAGAAGGAGTGAAAGTTGAAACAGACTTTCTTGTCAAATGGGGAGAGGTTCAGGAGTTTACCAACACTCACTATCCAAACAGAGCTGAGGCCAACAGGATCAATGATCTCTACAATGACACCCTTGCCCGTCATTTCCAACAGGTGTTGAAGAACAGAGAGAAACAGACCACCTTGGACATGTTTTTCAAGAAGCAAGCTGCCAAAAAACAAAGGATGGAACAAGAGGAGATGACCCTGCAAGCTCCGGTAGCCTCTCCTGAATCTGACTCTGATTAAAAAACAATAACAAGGGACCTGTTGAATGTGTAAAAAGTCTATCTGTATGAATGTGTGAAGAAAGAGTTCCTCCACCTCCTCCTCACATCTGACTACCCAGCATAATTGGTGACTACTCCATTTTCATTTTTTTTATGGTACAGTACGGTTATTTTATGCTGCAGAATGAATTATATATTTTAACATGTATTTCCATGAAAAATGTGTTTCGTATAACGGACTTTTCACTTAATGGACGTGCACCTGGAACGGATTAAGTACATTATACGAAGCACCAATGTATTCCAGTTTTAACATAATTTAACTTATTCCAAAAATTAAATTCCTAATGAAAATATTCTATAATAATTTTTGACTAATTGTTTAATTTGTGAACTGGAAAATTATGTTGTGATATTAAAAGTTACTCTTTATATACTATAGAATCTAATTTATCTCTTTTCAGTATTATGTATATAAGGGTGATGAAATTCTTTCTTTTCTCAGGAAACCTTATGAAGTTTGAGAATTTCAATACAGCACTTCTAACATCCAAAGGTTTATTCATTTAAATTTATTGTTGAAAATAAATTTTAAAAACTCACGCCAATGTTCGTATGACTTATGGATGCAAATTCACTGAGTTCAGCGTTAATAAAGTTTCTTTAGTATTAACACAAGCACTTTCGACGAATGTATAATCGTCGTCTTCAGGTGAAAAGAATAAAATTTTAACGAGACAAACGTGCAGAATATTCCAAAGGAACAAAATATTTAAAATCAAACAGGCGTCCGGAAATTCCGTTAAGAACGTGCAAATAATTTTTAGATATGTTCGAATTTTTATATTACGATGTTAGCGGCGCATGCGTGGAGATGCTACCGCGTTGGCGATACTATGTTAGGCGCGTTTCGCGTTTTAGGCGCGTTTTAGGCGTGTTAATACTAAAGAAACTTTATTAACGCTGAACTCAGTGAATTTGCATCCATAAGTCAAATTTATTGTTACAAATGCATTTCAAAATGATGTATATTTTCATTCCCTCTTCAGTGCTAATTAATTCAATGTAGTTCTGACAATTTTTTGAATTCAAATACTGTGAAGACCCAACCGAGGTCCGAATCATGTAAATCGCGATATTCCTATGATTAAATAATAACGATAGATTAATTATGAGAGGGAGAGGAAAATCCCATAACTTAAACAACGCGGCACAAAATGTAGACGACGAGTCTCTGATGACTCGAACACGTGTTAAACTAACTGTCAATGTCAGAGTGAAAAGTTATAAGTCAGAGTCAAGTGGTCATATGCAGATAGAACTTTGACCCCAGCGCTCATAAACAATCAATCTAGGGAAACAATTTCTGAAAAGAGGGAAAGATTTAAGAGAGATAAATCATTGCATATGATCGTTCGAGTACCCAGATGACAGAAATCGCGAGTAACGGAGNTTTCGATGTCGATATATCTACATGTTGCCAATCTTGCGCAAGCGCAATCTCGATGCACACTCTTTTCTATTTCCTCTTGTTTACGAGCGTTATTCAGTGTGTGCTCATAAAGCGGCTGGTTTAGACTTGTCTGTGAGTGTTTTATGTACATATTTATTACTGAAGAACGAAATAGACAAGAAGGCAAGACAAACAACGGTGGACAATTTTTTTAAGCCAGGTCCATCCTTACCAGCGAAAAATGACGACAGTGATCTGCAGGTTACCATTTCTTCATCGTCTTCAGATTAAAGCCATTTTTAAAAAATTATGTATGTAAACATACACATATTTTATGTAACATGAAGTTGTTTCATTTTTGTTTATAGATTATTGTTGGTTTTTGGAGTCTGTTTTTATTTTATGTACAAATGTATGTAGTTCTTGTGTATGTATTTTTGATTTAAATGAAATAAAAAGATAAAATGCATTTTGAATGATAAACCATGTTACATATTTAATAAATTTGGAACCGATCCCATTGAATTTGTATTAGAATAATTGATTCTTTATACGGCTTTTCGCTTTGCGGCCAAGTTTCTTGGAACGTATCTAGGTCGTAAAGCGAGGTATGGGTGTACTACAAATTGATTTCCTTTAGTTTTATGTAGTTTTATAATTATAGCTTAATGTACTATTATATTGATACTGTAGAACAGAGTAGCCAATTGACTTCAATTGACTTTTATTGTATTAAGACTAGTCACAATCTACTGTTAGACAAAATCGATGTCACTATGTAGCATAAGTTCATAGTAACATCTGTATCAGCTGTTTCTTACTACTGTATATACAACATAAGCAAGTATTCATGTTTTCTCTCATTTGTAATTTAATGTTGAAAGTAATTTAATAGAATTTTTTTTATTTAATAAAAAAATTAGTGTTATGAAATTGTAACTAGCAAATACTGTAGCAATCAATTGAAAATTTTTTTGAGATTGACCTGTCGATCACAATTAACTGATTGAACATCCTTGCTGTAGAACAGTGTTTCTCAACCTCTAACGAATCGTCACCCCCTTCAATAAAACCGTTACGTGGTATCGCCCCCTTCACTTCAAAATTCTGATGCCAAGGGCCGAGGCTAATGCCAAATTCATACTGTAGTGAATAGACTATTGACTAATATAATGTTATTTGTTTAATTATTGTACTATATAATAAAAAAACATCTAATTATTCTTAATATAATGTTTTACTATATCGCTCAGAAAATTGTTTTTGTCCCCCTGCCCTAAAATATAAATTGTTACAAATCTCCCCCTCAACATGGAAAAACGCCCACATGGGGGTGATATCGCCCTGTTGAGAAACACTGCTGTAGAATAAACACATGCCCTGTATGCTGGCTGCCCTACAAGATCACAGCTGCTGGATACTGTTATCAGCTGCTATTTATTATCAAAATAGTCTTAAACCAATGTGATCATAATAAGTGGCAACCACAGTATTAATGTCAAGACCTTCTCAGAACCTTTTCCAAAAGACATGTTTTGAATTTTTATTTAATTTCATATGATTTAATAAAATATCTTCCTACTCAATCACTTTATATATTATAAAAGAAATAATTTTTCTCAAATAATCAAAAATTATAACACAAATATGTTTTATAGTTAGAATCATCTACCTTTAATTTACAACTTTTATATAAAATAAAAATTTAACTTTTTACATACCTTATGTTTATATCAAACAAAGTTTTATCTTTAGGATAATACTTAAGAAGAGGTATTAAATCAGTTTTCAAAACTCCAATTCTAGCCAGCTGTCTCCTTATACTATGACTTTCATCATCATTTCTTAAAAATCGAATTAAATCTTTTAAACATTCTGGAATATATAATGAATATAAAATAAATTTAAAACATTTACATTTACTGATTTAATGAATTCAGGTAGTAAATTTTAATTCAACTTAAGTTCATTGTAAAGTTTATTATAATTAATTTTTACAAAAGTAATTACAGCTTATTATAAAATTAAGTTTATTGACCATTGAAATATCTTGAATATATTAATTTGATATTAATTAATTAATTTTAATTAAGTTATTAATATATTCAAGATATCTCAACAATCCTTTTGAGATATAATAAACTCTAAAAATATTTTAAAATTTAATGTAATTATATATTAAATCAATTGTACATACTCATTATTTAATTAATTATAATACTTCTTTGGCTTTTATCAATGTTAACTCCTTTAGTACATCTTTCAAATTAGTTGACTAACATTAATGCATTTTACTCCTTTTAGAAAAGTGGAGACTACAAAAATTTTTCATTACAGAAATAAATGTAGAATTATTAAGTTATAAAATAGTAATAGAAATAAAAATGAAGGAACACTGTTGTCTAAGATATGAAAATAGGTAATCAAAAACCAGAAGGCAATGATTTCAGTACAAATGCCAAAAAGTTTTATTTTATTATAATTATATTGGTGATAATAATTACGAATTACTGATTAATTTGACACTAGAAGGACACATTAGGCACCATCTCTTATTAAATTTAATAATTATAATTTAATTAAATAATTTTAAATTAAACTGAAAGAAAAGAATCAACCTGGAGTAGGACTCTGTAATTCATAATTATTATCCCCAATATTACACAGCAGTTGGTGTAGCTTTATTGTAATCTATCAGGTTTCAAATATTAACAAAAACAAATGTTTTCGCCTTCACAAAGACCTGCATCAGGTTATTTTTAACAAATTCCAAATTGGAACATTGGAATCCAAATTTTCATTAATATTCGTTACTGGTAGTTAAAGGTTTTGTTTTATGTGATTACCTCCAGTAATTCGGAAAGGAGATAGTTTTAATATGTGATTATCAGGTATCATATGTTTATATTATAATTAGTTAAAAATTTAAATTTTAATTTTAAATTATTGTTTTAATAACTACATTTTACCAACTTTTAACATGCAGTCTATTTTATTAATGTAACACTTTCGATCAATTAATTGACTAGTAGTTAAAGGTTGGTAAAGCATAGTTATTTTTGAAACTGCAGTTCAAGAAGAAAGTATTGTTTTAATAACTTTAAATTAAGTTTGTATGACAATCAAAAATTACTGCTAGTCACAATTTCTTAGCAAAATACTTAATGTTTACATGATAATGTAAATATAGTAATTTAAATTCAAAAATATTCATATATTTGTGTTATTTTGTTTTTATAATTAAATTATTGATACTATCAATTTTATAATTAATAAAACTTAATGTGCATTCTTTCAAAATAAAAATTAGGGTCTTGAGAGNTATTAGAATATATTATTAGTATATCTGAAGTACAGAGCTCCCGTAGGGATTTGGCTTGCTCCCTTATTTATTACGTACTGTACATCACCTCAGTGCAGGGTATTTACATTTATTCAAGTGTTGTGCAAACCATGGCTTCTAAAAAAACAAAGGTGATTTCAATTTTAATAAAGCAAGAAATCATCAGAAGGAGTGAAAGTTGAAACAGACTTTCTTGTCAAATGGGGAGAGGTTCAGGAGTTTACCAACACTCACTATCCAAACATAGCTGAGGCCAACAGGATCAATGATCTCTACAATGACACCCTTGCCCGTCATTTCCAACAGGTGTTGAAGAACAGAGAGAAACAGACCACCTTGGACATGTTTTTCAAGAAGCAAGCTGCCAAAAAACAAAGGATGGAACAAGAGGAGATGACCCTGCAAGCTCCGGTAGCCTCTCCTGAATCTGACTCTGATTAAAAAACAATAACAAGGGACCTGTTGAATGTGTAAAAAGTCTATCTGTATGAATGTGTGAAGAAAGAGTTCCTCCACCTCCTCCTCACATCTGACTACCCAGCATAATTGGTGACTACTCCATTTTCATTTTTTTTATGGTACAGTACGGTTATTTTATGCTGCAGAATGAATTATATATTTTAACATGTATTTCCATGAAAAATGTGTTTCGTATAACGGACTTTTCACTTAATGGACGTGCACCTGGAACGGATTAAGTACATTATACGAAGCACCAATGTATTCCAGTTTTAACATAATTTAACTTATTCCAAAAATTAAATTCCTAATGAAAATATTCTATAATAATTTTTGACTAATTGTTTAATTTGTGAACTGGAAAATTATGTTGTGATATTAAAAGTTACTCTTTATATACTATAGAATCTAATTTATCTCTTTTCAGTATTATGTATATAAGGGTGATGAAATTCTTTCTTTTCTCAGGAAACCTTATGAAGTTTGAGAATTTCAATACAGCACTTCTAACATCCAAAGGTTTATTCATTTAAATTTATTGTTGAAAATAAATTTTAAAAACTCACGCCAATGTTCGTATGACTTATGGATGCAAATTCACTGAGTTCAGCGTTAATAAAGTTTCTTTAGTATTAACACAAGCACTTTCGACGAATGTATAATCGTCGTCTTCAGGTGAAAAGAATAAAATTTTAACGAGACAAACGTGCAGAATATTCCAAAGGAACAAAATATTTAAAATCAAACAGGCGTCCGGAAATTCCGTTAAGAACGTGCAAATAATTTTTAGATNACTTAATGTTTACATGATAATGTAAATATAGTAATTTAAATTCAAAAATATTCATATATTTGTGTTATTTTGTTTTTATAATCCTGAAAATGAAATTATATTAAAAAGCATTTGGACTTTGTGATTTTTAATAACTTAATCTACTCTAAGTAACTGATTATAGTTCTAATCTATTAAATGAATTATTTTTAATACAGTATATAATCAAAGAACATTTGAATTTATTAACCAAATAAAATGTTTTTCCATTTAACATATTTTTGACTTATGGTAAAATGAACATAATCAAAAAGTCTATTTCCACATTATTTAAATATTTAATATATAAACCTGAACAGTCTGGATCCTTCACATATTTTCCTTTATTGTTATAACCAATTGCTCCACAAGTTGCAACAATTTCAGCAGATATTGCAGAATTAAAATCTTCCATCATTTTAAGAAAAGTCTAAAAAATTAAGTGATGTAATAATTAACTATATATATATATATATAAATCAATCTTATAAAATTGTCAATACAGTTAATGTAACTAGTATAAATAAATTATCTTATTTTTTAATTAACTTTCTAAATGAGAAAATACTAAAAATATTAAAATAAAACAATTATTATTAATAAAAGATTTAGATTGTGATTTTAAAATTCAAATATTGTTTAAAAACTTATATTAACTTTTATAGATTATAATGAAGTTTCACTGCTACTTAGGTAAATTCAGATCACAACACAAGTGTCCATACATTGATCATATTTGACCTATTTTATTTCTCTAAATTATTTTAAGAATTCTGTAAATTACCTAGAACACTATCGATAATATAATCTTATTTCTATTCTATAAAGATATTTAATATTACACTATTTTTAAGTTTTTCGCTTATCAGTTCAGTATTTAATTAATATACACACGTTATTTCCTAATAATATTAATACACGTTTATTTTTGGCGCGAGTATTTATAAATATAATGAGTGTTGCCATCCTACATAAAAAACAATTAACAAATTTTGGCTTTAAATTAAAACAAATATTATTTACTCTAATTAAATAAATAATATTATTATTTATCGGTTACGTATAAAATAAAAATCTATCAAAACAATTTATTAAAACTGTAAACTAATTAATTCAAATATATAATATTTATCTCAAATTAAGCCCATGTACACGTGCAGTACATGATCTAGATAAAAATTCTAAAAAAAAAAAAATAGTTAAGCAAAATATATGTTGCTAATGTACACGAAAGTTAAATATATTTGAAATTAACATGTCACTCATTATTCCATCATGCTAACAAAAACTAGTAATCCTTTATTAAAACAGCCTTCATCAGTAATTACGTTAATTCTGTTAATAACGCAATTATTCGAAAATGAAACATAATTTCTTTAGTTAAATAATTCATTCTTTCACTATGATATTTCACATTTTTTCATTATACTGGAAGAATGCATTAAGTACATCCATACCTCGCTATACGGCTGCTCTTTATACGGCATTTCGCTATAACGGCTCTCTTCGATTAAGGCACGTTTTCGATTTACGGCCTAAAATGTTTCGCTATAACGGCAAAAAAAAACTTTTTTTCGATGTCGATATATCTACATGTTGCCAATCTTGCGCAAGCGCAATCTCGATGCACTTTCTTTTCTATTTCCTCTTGTTTACGAGCGTTATTCAGTGTGTGCTCATAAAGCGGCTGGTTTAGACTTGTGTGTGAGTGTTTTATGTACATATTTATTACTGAAGGACGAAATAGACAAGAAGGCAAGACAAACAACGGTGGACAATTTTTTTAAGCCAGGTCCATCCTTACCAGCGAAAAATGACGACAGTGATCTGCAGGTTACCATTTCTTCATCGTCTTCAGATTAAAGCCATTTTTAAAAAATTATGTATGTAAACATACACATATTTTATGTAACATGAAGTTGTTTCATTCTTGTTTATAGATTATTGTTGGTTTTTGGAAGTCTGTTTTTATTTTATGTACAAATGTATGTAGTTCTTGTGTATGTATTTTTGATTTAAATGAAATAAAAAGATAAAATGCATTTTGAATGATAAACCATGTTACATATTTAATAAATTTGGAACCGATCCCATTGAATTTGTATTAGAATAATTGATTCTTTATACGGCTTTTCGCTTTGCGGCCAAGTTTCTTGGAACGTATCTAGGTCGTAAAGCGAGGTATGGGTGTACTACAAATTGATTTCCTTTAGTTTTATGTAGTTTTATAATTATAGCTTAATGTACTATTATATTGATACTGTAGAACAGAGTAGCCAATTGACTTCAATTGACTTTTATTGTATTAAGACTAGTCACAATCTACTGTTAGACAAAATCGATGTCACTATGTAGCATAAGTTCATAGTAACATCTGTATCAGCTGTTTCTTACTACTGTATATACAACATAAGCAAGTATTCATGTTTTCTCTCATTTGTAATTTAATGTTGAAAGTAATTTAATAGAATTTTTTTTATTTAATAAAAAAATTAGTGTTATGAAATTGTAACTAGCAAATACTGTAGCAATCAATTGAAAATTTTTTTGAGATTGACCTGTCGATCACAATTAACTGATTGAACATCCTTGCTGTAGAACAGTGTTTCTCAACCTCTAACGAATCGTCACCCCCTTCAATAAAACCGTTACGTGGTATCGCCCCCTTCACTTCAAAATTCTGATGCCAAGGGCCGAGGCTAATGCCAAATTCATACTGTAGTGAATAGACTATTGACTAATATAATGTTATTTGTTTAATTATTGTACTATATAATAAAAAAACATCTAATTATTCTTAATATAATGTTTTACTATATCGCTCAGAAAATTGTTTTTGTCCCCCTGCCCTAAAATATAAATTGTTACAAATCTCCCCCTCAACATGGAAAAACGCCCACATGGGGGTGATATCGCCCTGTTGAGAAACACTGCTGTAGAATAAACACATGCCCTGTATGCTGGCTGCCCTACAAGATCACAGCTGCTGGATACTGTTATCAGCTGCTATTTATTATCAAAATAGTCTTAAACCAATGTGATCATAATAAGTGGCAACCACAGTATTAATGTCAAGACCTTCTCAGAACCTTTTCCAAAAGACATGTTTTGAATTTTTATTTAATTTCATATGATTTAATAAAATATCTTCCTACTCAATCACTTTATATATTATAAAAGAAATAATTTTTCTCAAATAATCAAAAATTATAACACAAATATGTTTTATAGTTAGAATCATCTACCTTTAATTTACAACTTTTATATAAAATAAAAATTTAACTTTTTACATACCTTATGTTTATATCAAACAAAGTTTTATCTTTAGGATAATACTTAAGAAGAGGTATTAAATCAGTTTTCAAAACTCCAATTCTAGCCAGCTGTCTCCTTATACTATGACTTTCATCATCATTTCTTAAAAATCGAATTAAATCTTTTAAACATTCTGGAATATATAATGAATATAAAATAAATTTAAAACATTTACATTTACTGATTTAATGAATTCAGGTAGTAAATTTTAATTCAACTTAAGTTCATTGTAAAGTTTATTATAATTAATTTTTACAAAAGTAATTACAGCTTATTATAAAATTAAGTTTATTGACCATTGAAATATCTTGAATATATTAATTTGATATTAATTAATTAATTTTAATTAAGTTATTAATATATTCAAGATATCTCAACAATCCTTTTGAGATATAATAAACTCTAAAAATATTTTAAAATTTAATGTAATTATATATTAAATCAATTGTACATACTCATTATTTAATTAATTATAATACTTCTTTGGCTTTTATCAATGTTAACTCCTTTAGTACATCTTTCAAATTAGTTGACTAACATTAATGCATTTTACTCCTTTTAGAAAAGTGGAGACTACAAAAATTTTTCATTACAGAAATAAATGTAGAATTATTAAGTTATAAAATAGTAATAGAAATAAAAATGAAGGAACACTGTTGTCTAAGATATGAAAATAGGTAATCAAAAACCAGAAGGCAATGATTTCAGTACAAATGCCAAAAAGTTTTATTTTATTATAATTATATTGGTGATAATAATTACGAATTACTGATTAATTTGACACTAGAAGGACACATTAGGCACCATCTCTTATTAAATTTAATAATTATAATTTAATTAAATAATTTTAAATTAAACTGAAAGAAAAGAATCAACCTGGAGTAGGACTCTGTAATTCATAATTATTATCCCCAATATTACACAGCAGTTGGTGTAGCTTTATTGTAATCTATCAGGTTTCAAATATTAACAAAAACAAATGTTTTCGCCTTCACAAAGACCTGCATCAGGTTATTTTTAACAAATTCCAAATTGGAACATTGGAATCCAAATTTTCATTAATATTCGTTACTGGTAGTTAAAGGTTTTGTTTTATGTGATTACCTCCAGTAATTCGGAAAGGAGATAGTTTTAATATGTGATTATCAGGTATCATATGTTTATATTATAATTAGTTAAAAATTTAAATTTTAATTTTAAATTATTGTTTTAATAACTACATTTTACCAACTTTTAACATGCAGTCTATTTTATTAATGTAACACTTTCGATCAATTAATTGACTAGTAGTTAAAGGTTGGTAAAGCATAGTTATTTTTGAAACTGCAGTTCAAGAAGAAAGTATTGTTTTAATAACTTTAAATTAAGTTTGTATGACAATCAAAAATTACTGCTAGTCACAATTTCTTAGCAAAATACTTAATGTTTACATGATAATGTAAATATAGTAATTTAAATTCAAAAATATTCATATATTTGTGTTATTTTGTTTTTATAATCCTGAAAATGAAATTATATTAAAAAGCATTTGGACTTTGTGATTTTTAATAACTTAATCTACTCTAAGTAACTGATTATAGTTCTAATCTATTAAATGAATTATTTTTAATACAGTATATAATCAAAGAACATTTGAATTTATTAACCAAATAAAATGTTTTTCCATTTAACATATTTTTGACTTATGGTAAAATGAACATAATCAAAAAGTCTATTTCCACATTATTTAAATATTTAATATATAAACCTGAACAGTCTGGATCCTTCACATATTTTCCTTTATTGTTATAACCAATTGCTCCACAAGTTGCAACAATTTCAGCAGATATTGCAGAATTAAAATCTTCCATCATTTTAAGAAAAGTCTAAAAAATTAAGTGATGTAATAATTAACTATATATATATATATATAAATCAATCTTATAAAATTGTCAATACAGTTAATGTAACTAGTATAAATAAATTATCTTATTTTTTAATTAACTTTCTAAATGAGAAAATACTAAAAATATTAAAATAAAACAATTATTATTAATAAAAGATTTAGATTGTGATTTTAAAATTCAAATATTGTTTAAAAACTTATATTAACTTTTATAGATTATAATGAAGTTTCACTGCTACTTAGGTAAATTCAGATCACAACACAAGTGTCCATACATTGATCATATTTGACCTATTTTATTTCTCTAAATTATTTTAAGAATTCTGTAAATTACCTAGAACACTATCGATAATATAATCTTATTTCTATTCTATAAAGATATTTAATATTACACTATTTTTAAGTTTTTCGCTTATCAGTTCAGTATTTAATTAATATACACACGTTATTTCCTAATAATATTAATACACGTTTATTTTTGGCGCGAGTATTTATAAATATAATGAGTGTTGCCATCCTACATAAAAAACAATTAACAAATTTTGGCTTTAAATTAAAACAAATATTATTTACTCTAATTAAATAAATAATATTATTATTTATCGGTTACGTATAAAATAAAAATCTATCAAAACAATTTATTAAAACTGTAAACTAATTAATTCAAATATATAATATTTATCTCAAATTAAGCCCATGTACACGTGCAGTACATGATCTAGATAAAAATTCTAAAAAAAAAAAAATAGTTAAGCAAAATATATGTTGCTAATGTACACGAAAGTTAAATATATTTGAAATTAACATGTCACTCATTATTCCATCATGCTAACAAAAACTAGTAATCCTTTATTAAAACAGCCTTCATCAGTAATTACGTTAATTCTGTTAATAACGCAATTATTCGAAAATGAAACATAATTTCTTTAGTTAAATAATTCATTCTTTCACTATGATATTTCACATTTTTTCATTATACTGGAAGAATGCATTAAGTACATCCATACCTCGCTATACGGCTGCTCTTTATACGGCATTTCGCTATAACGGCTCTCTTCGATTAAGGCACGTTTTCGATTTACGGCCTAAAATGTTTCGCTATAACGGCAAAAAAAAACTTTTTTTCGATGTCGATATATCTACATGTTGCCAATCTTGCGCAAGCGCAATCTCGATGCACTTTCTTTTCTATTTCCTCTTGTTTACGAGCGTTATTCAGTGTGTGCTCATAAAGCGGCTGGTTTAGACTTGTGTGTGAGTGTTTTATGTACATATTTATTACTGAAGGACGAAATAGACAAGAAGGCAAGACAAACAACGGTGGACAATTTTTTTAAGCCAGGTCCATCCTTACCAGCGAAAAATGACGACAGTGATCTGCAGGTTACCATTTCTTCATCGTCTTCAGATTAAAGCCATTTTTAAAAAATTATGTATGTAAACATACACATATTTTATGTAACATGAAGTTGTTTCATTTTTGTTTATAGATTATTGTTGGTTTTTGGAGTCTGTTTTTATTTTATGTACAAATGTATGTAGTTCTTGTGTATGTATTTTTGATTTAAATGAAATGAAAAGATAAAATGCATTTTGAATGATAAACCATGTTACATATTTAATAAATTTGGAACCGATCCCATTGAATTTGTATTAGAATAATTGATTCTTTATACGGCTTTTCGCTTTGCGGCCAAGTTTCTTGGAACGTATCTAGGTCGTAAAGCGAGGTATGGGTGTAGTTAAATTCAAGACGGCCACCGGATAGCCGAGGCGATAAAAAAGTCAACATGACATCAGCCTACAACTCAGGGTCGAATCTGGGCGAAGCAAGTCCAGGAATTTTTCTGGATAATCTATTCCAAATGAGAATTTTTTTATACAACCAGATAATGCAAAAGCACTGTCAGCTTGCGCTGTCATTGGCCAAAACTAGTCACGACCAAAGTGCGTGTCCTACGTTATCTATCTGATTTCATCGTCTTGTGAGGTTAGCCGACTGGGGTGGAAATGTCAGGACAATCGACCGGTCAACACTGTCGTGTGGGAGTGGAAAAACTCGCTGAGGCAAGTTTTCCATCGTAAACCGTTTAATAAAAATTTCTCTTATAACAAATCCTATAATAAGGCGTAACACTTCTCCAAAGGTGGGAAACAAGTCCGTACAAAAAGTCCAAATGTTCTGACTGTCGTTCTCTTCTTCCAGCGATGGTGGTGTGAAGAGCGACGGCCCCGGGGCGCACAGCACGACTTGGAGAGCTGTCTTCTTGCGATTGTGTGGATCTGGGCGAATCTTGACGGCACGGGAGAGCGAAGACGGATGTCGAACAAGCTTTCGTGAATGAACGGCCGGATCACAAAAACCAGGAGAGGAGCACTACGAACCAAGAACGTCATGTCCTTGAATCGCTCGGTTTTATAAGTTTTTCCCCTAAAGCCGCCTTTTCATTGGTTTCTACTCATCACCTGGTGACAATTCGAAACAGATCGGAGGGCGCGGAAGAGGTCAGTTTCGCAACTAAATACGACTCCCCTCTAGCCACGTTTCCCTCGACTTTAGTCTTTTCTATTGTTTTAATAAAAACTTCCATTGTTCAATCAGGACATTTAATCTCCTTATTTGTGTTTGAAAATGGAGCTCTTTATTTCTCGATAGACTGGTCATCTTCGGACCTTCAAAGCGGCTTCCGTCTTGTGCCTCACAGTCATTTTAGTGGTATAGTATTGTGTAAAATGATTAATTTCAATGTTTCGAAACATTTGAATTAAATCAATAAAGTGAGTCTCTCATTGTTTTGATACATGATTCATTGACGAAATCTCTCTCTCTCTCTCTCTCTCACACACACACACACACCAGATTGAAACTCAATCATTGGGTGAAATACACGGCTCATTCGATATAAGGAAACTCGTGGCTCTCGATAAGACATTGCAAACGTTCAGTCTGTGCTATTGTTTTTAAATTCATAACTTAGACTAAATGAAAAACCACAAATATTTACGGATGGGTAAATGAGCAAATTAAATATGAAATTTAAATATTAAAAAATATAAGGATGACAAAATATAATATCTTCTATGTTCAAAAATATTTAATTAAAAAGCACTACAATAGAAAAATAGAAAAAAGTCAGTTTCCTGAAAATGACGATTAGATAAATCTACAGATATATCATCTTATATAACTTTAACACCATCATTCTAGTACGTTAAAAAATAATCAAAAATGATTTTAAAAAGCGTTATATATTATTAAGTTTCATTAAGATACTAAAACGTACTATAGAGATCGTAAAATAGAAAAACAAGTCTATAAAACCAGAGTCGGTAGATTATCTGGTCTTTCGACTTCCTATCTTCGCTCGTTGCTAAAATCAACTAGAGACAAATGTTACCACCAGGGGCACTGCAAGAGTGCTAGATCGAATCGCTGTGAGGACCAGTAGCGTACCGTAGTGGGGGCGGCAGGGGCGGCCCGCCCCGGGCACTTTTTAGGGGGCGGCAAAATTTCACATTAAATAATAATAATGTCTTGTAAAAATTTGAAACATCCTAATCTATACTTGCATCGCGCCTACGATAGTGCTATCGTCCGGATAGTCCGGGAATCGGTTCGCCGTCCGGATGAACTAGTAATTTTTTCATCCGAGGAAATCCTGCGAAACCTGTTGACCTTTTTTTTATTTTTTTCTTTTGCTTGTACAATTCATTCGCGTTCATATACACCACTAATATCCAATAGAACTATTTTAAACAGGTCGCTGCACTACCACCGAATTTTTTATTGCTTGTTCTGTGACAAAAATGAATTTTGGTCCTTTAAATTGAAATACCTATATAAGGGGGGACGAAATTTTCCTCCGCTCCGGGCGGCTGACATCCACGGTACGCCACTGGTGAGGACGACTGTTTTCTTTTTATTGAAAGATATATAACCTTCGAGTTCGATTTCATAATTTTTTATATGCATTTTATTATAAGAATAAAAAAGCTTTTATTTAAACCCAAAACCAGGTTTATGGATAAATAAATGACACTTAATAAAACATTAAACACTTTTTATCGCTGAGAAATGTTTATTTAATAAAATACGTTCGAACTCATTTACACCTGAGGATGGTTTATTCCTTGAGGCTGAAAATGTTAGTTATTTCTTTTCCACTCAAAAATAAAATATGTATAAAGGTTTACGGCTTTGTGAAACTTTTTTTTTGAGTTTATGCCGTTGAAATAAATAAATAATTTTAAAAAATTGTCTGCTTTGTGTACACGTTTATTGGGCCGCATGCGGCCCGCGGGCCGAGGGGTTGGACACCCCTGGTCTAAAACATTAGTTTTTTTACCATCTACACGCGGACGGCCGAGTGATTAAGGTGACAATCTACTGCTCTGCAGACCGGAATCAAATCCAGACGGATCGAAAAGCCTTAGAAATTTTCGAGGGTGGTCCGTCGGCTGTTTCGGACCCCGTTCCTTGCCATCCGACCACGTCATTTTTGGCCTGATTGAAAACAAAGAATATAAAAAATATCATCCATATGTGTTGTTATTAGCCAAGATCGAATTACGTCCGTTCATCCACTATATTTGATCCCTGTATATTTCTTCCACAATGCAGCATAGAGCTGCATTATGGAAGAAATATACAGGGATGCAAAATATTTATTTACAGAAATATGACGTAACGTAAAAAAACTTACCCAGCATTTTAATGTTAAAATATTTTTAAAATTATAGAAAGAATTTTTTCTCTTACAGAATTTTATCTAATAAAGAGCGACTTTTTATATAGTTCATAGTAAGGGTGCAATGAAAACTGAAATCTGCACGAAATACTTAAAATTTATTTATTTATTTCCTTTTTATTTCTTTATAATTATTTTCTTTAATTTATTTATTTCTTCAAATTCTTAAATTTTATTACGCTCTCATTTATAACTTTAAAATTTCTTTTTAGCACACGAATCAAATACAATTCTGTACAGTATATTAAATTACATTATCCGAATCTTTCTTTCTTCATTTCTCGGAAAAATCCGAAACGTTCATCTAAATTACGAAACTTGTTAGAGCTTAACACTTAAAAAAACAAAAATAGTAATATATCAATAGCATCAATAGCGATGTATCAATGAAAACAGTATTAATTAATAGTACTGTACTGTAATTTATACTCAACTACAACTATCAACAATATAGTCTATACAGAACAAAGCGTTTTTATTTGCGTTTAATAGCTACAATTATTAAAAATTTTGAATTAGATTTTTTAAAATGTTTACTGGTATATTAATCGTAAATAATAATAGAAACTTTCAAAAAGATAGACTAATCGGACACACCTATTATTTACTACAAAAGTCATATTTTAATAGGCGCTGCAGTGCGCTAGTATGCTTCTTAAAATAGCAGGTGGGGCTTTATTGGCAATGCCGTGAGCGACGGAATTGCGTTTCCTAGCGAAAGTTTCGATATCGTCGATTTATTTGATACGATTAATTTACACGTTTTGTGTGACGTTTCGACACGTGCTAGGATCGGCGAAATCAAAAGCCTTAATGAATAATCTACAGTTAATTTTGCATACCAACAAGTGTTTAGTCGTATGAGAACATATTGAAGAAAAATGAGTACAAAATCCGATTATGCTAAAGCCAAGTTCGCATTTGATGTTTTTAACTTTCTCCCTCAAGGCCACGAAAAGGCACTTAAGCAGGCTTTCTATAATACGGCTGCAATTTTACTTGTTTTAATCGTATTTGTAGGTGCCGTTGCCGTATATTTTGTATTGGAACCATTTCTCCGTCCTCTTCTGTGGGCTGTGCTGTTTGGAAGTGTTTTGCATCCGTTCAAAGCCAGCTTAGCTTATGTATTCAAAAACTGGTTGCAAGGTCTTCAAACCACAAATACTCCTTTAGTTGTTGGCTCAATTGTAATGCCTTTTAGATTCGTTGATAATATGTCCGAAACCGTCGGCGACTTCTTGCTTAAGTATATTAAAGCTATCGTGGCGGTGTCTGTGGGAATTCCTATTCTGTTACTCATTTACAATTTTCTTCCGCACACCTTGTTGTGTGGAATGTATTCTGGGTTAATAGTAATCTTACGTTGGATCTCAAATATATTGGAATTTTTTAGCACTGCGTATTATTTGGTAAGTTTTTAAAAATAGTTTTTAATTATGGTAGAACCTGATTAACTGATGAA
Organism: Centruroides sculpturatus; assembly: GCF_000671375.1. Taxonomy (NCBI): domain Eukaryota; kingdom Metazoa; phylum Arthropoda; class Arachnida; order Scorpiones; family Buthidae; genus Centruroides; species Centruroides sculpturatus. The sequence continues at coordinate 137,585 of NW_019385790.1, forward strand.
TATGCTGTAATTCTTAAAAGTGGTAACATACATTTTGAAGTGTTTTCTTTGGAAATTGTTTACAAACTGTCTGGGGGAATTTTCTCTTAATTTTTTCTTTAAAAGATACATATTTGTATACATTTCCAAAATACATATAAATTTTTGAGGGCGACCCATATAAAAAGTGATATATCTTTATAAATCTTTTATGTTTGTAAGTTTTAATACGAAATGCAGATAAATATACCTCATAACTAAAAATGCAGATAAAACACACATGGCTGTGTGTTTTATCTGCATTTTTAGTTATGAGGTAGCATCGATCCATGTTAACTTAGCTAATCATGGTTCTACTGTAATTATATTTTGTTGGACACTTTTGAACTATTTGTATTAATTCAAAAATTTGAGCTTTTTCATTTTTTACTTGCAACTGTGACATTTGATAGTTGTAATAATATATATCAGTAAAATTTACAAATTTTATCTAAATATAGCCATTAGATTATGAACAATGCAATAAACTGTTTTTATAAAATATTGGGCAGAAAAAAAGAAAACATTGAATAATTGTAAAACTTTATAAGCTTTCTTGTAACATGGAATAAACTGTACTTCAAAAAGTAACTCTCAGATATGCACATTTTTACAAAGATAATCAATAATGATAGTTAAATCATTTCATAAAAGATGTCTTGATATTGGGTAAGCTGAATTGTTTGCCATCTGTCTATTGGCTATATTTAGCTAAAATTTGCAAATAAGAGGTTTTTATTAGTAAATGAAATTTGAATCAAGTGGAATGTTTTCACTCTGTCAGATGCCCTTAGCATTTTGCTATGATTATGGATTATTGCTATATGAGCAAAAACACCAAATGGAATCACAGATCTAATGGTATATGAATTGACAAGATATTCTGTTTAAAATTTTTTACAACCCATATTAGATACACAAACAAACAAATCAAATACATCTAAAAATTTGGTCCTGATTTAAAAATTTGTCAATTGTTTGCTAGAAAAAGTTATCTATATGTTAAATGCATTTAGTGATTTTATTAGAAAATATCATATGCATTTTATCGTGTATATATCAGTGAATAATTTTGTCAACAATGCACTTTGCATTATGTAAACATTTTTAATTCTGTTCTAATAAAGAGAAAAATATGAATATTAAATACTGTTCCATTTTTTTTATTTTAAATTTTTGTTGATTTTTGCAATTTAACACTGCAGGAAATAACTTTTAGAGGACTGAGAGTTACTCCTTACTCAAACCTACAGTTCCTTTTTGATTTTTTTTTTTATACTTGTACAGGGATAGCCTATAAATTTGTTTCTAATCTATAATAATAATATCCAAAATTTAGTTTGATCATTTACGGCAGTTGTAGGTGTATTTGGTAGCCTATAACTATAGCAAAATACCAATAACGTCTGCAAAGACAAAATTTTGTCAATTACTAGACTAGTAAGAGTGCTTTCATGCCACTACACTAGTGGAAGTATCACAATCACTACATTAATCAATACAAATGATTAAAAGTAGATAAGTACTAGATAAATGATTTCTTACTTCTGTCCATTTATTTGCTTTACTCCCATTATTATAACTGTTTTTCATCTCTCCCTTTTTTACTTTACTTAATTTGACAAAATATCTTTTTAAAGATGGACTTAGTTGAAGTTTTTGCAAAAATTATATCTTGTTATCTAATTTTATTATTTAATACTGTATAATCAGATGTGTATTCCTTTGTTCTTTTCAATTGGGCTTTTGAAATTTAATCCTTCAATTGAAAGGATCATTAGATTTTTCATCGTATACATACAGTGCAGTCCATAAATTTTAGGACAGGAATTATAAAAAATCAAAAATACATGTTAGAAAGGTAACACACATTTTTTTTAATTCAAGTATGATCAATTGGATATATGCAGGTTTTAGTATGGCCATACAATTTTCAGAAATCTGTAAGAAAATTCCACTTTTCCAATTTTGTTCAATTTGTTGGTCACAGCTTTTTGGATGATAGGAATTTCTGCAAATTGGTGTTGAGCAATGAGCAAGTAAAATAAATATATCCCTCATATAAGCAGACAGCAGAGTGCAGAGATGTGGTGGTGTACTTTATAAATAATTGTGCTTTAGTAATAGATCTCAAGCATGGTGATTAAAATTATGGTATTATGGTGTGAGAGTAGCCAAGGGTATAAGTAAATTACCTATATCACTTACTGGCGCACGATCGTGAGATCGGCTCTCGGAACTTTTTATAGGAGGGCGGTAATATTTAGGAAAAGGGGATTCAAGACTGTGAAGTCTTTATCCCAAATTGTCAGGGTCCCGACACCAGTTAATCAATCTTATAACACGCGGATTAACATGCGTGAAGTATACTTATTAAGATGTCATATTAGGAGACATTTAATAAAAACCGAAATAATAAATTTAATAAAACAAGAAAATAAATCATACAAAAATCTCAATGAACGAGAGATAGAAATACCACAAGTAACCTACAAATCGAGAGACAGCTATACTTATCTTCTACACTATTCGCGATCGAGAGAGAGAGCTCACAAAAATCGTTATAAAACATACGACCTGTTTCAGTTGTCGTTCGTCTTCTTCTCTGTATGCAAGGGACACTTTGTTGATAAAGTTCATTTACTTCTTCGTATGGGAGATCACTATGTGCACAAATATAAAGGTATCACTTCTATGTGCAAACTCTAGACTTATTCTGTATGTGACTCGTCTAAGGACGTTGGTCATCAGGAGGGAAACGTATGTGGAGTTTGGACGCTTTCGGATCTGTCGCTGAACTCCTCGAATTCGGACTAATTTCCCTTATATCTCCTGAATTTCGATCAATCATCACCCAGTAACTCTTTCATGAGAACGGATGAAAGGGGAATGAATGAGGGGTAACCATTTCCCATCTGAGCAGGATTTTAACCAGATAAGGGAAAGTCAGAGGATGTTCTCTTCTGTGAAAGGAAGTAACATCTGTTATCTGCCTTTTCCCACGTTAAAACAGTATTTTTCTCACCAAAAATGAAGTAACATTTTGTGTCGATATTTTAACATAATTAATAAAATTATTAGCTTAGACCCAGGGGCCTTTTGGGTCTCACAATGGCATAAAACTCCTAGCATCAGTTCTAGTTATAAACTTTTTCAAAATTTCTATTGCTTTTTGTTTTCATGTCATAAGCACATAAGATTTTATAATTTACTTATATGCTATATACCATACTAATTATACTAAGTATACTAATTTATTATATATGTAGTAGAGCGTCGTTTATTCGAAAGTCAATTATCCGAAAGAATTCCAGTCTGCAAATTTAAATTTTCGCCAGTGCTGTGCCACTGCAATCTTTCGCTATGTCTTGGGTTACTCAAATATTTTACATTTTTGATACTAAATTAACTTCTGAAGTATAATTTTTTAATGTTTTTATATTTTTAATATATTTATTTTGTTTGTACAAAATAAAAAAATAATTTTTAATGATACAATAGTCTTTGTTAGGGTTAACATCGACGAAAATTTGACGCGAAGTGACACACAACGGAGAAAAATTTCAACATGCGATAGGTTAATATATTTTTTCGTACATAATCGGTTATCCGAAATATCAATTTTCCGAACAACTCCAGTCCCCAATTGATTCGGATAAACGACGCTCTACTGTATATTTATTTTATACTACTTTACATAGTACAAATAGATTAAAACAATTCAGAACTGTTTTTTTTTTTTTTAAGTAGTGTAATATAGTAGAATTTAAATATATAAATTATATTAATCATCTTTAAAATTAAACTTTATATATATATGAACAAAAATATGAATACTTTATAAATAAGCATTGATAAGCTTTCTTTCAAAACTGTGTATTTAACTAAAATATCAAATCATCACTTTCTTGTTCTATATTTAACTCTGCATTATTTTTGGTTAATTACATTTCATAAATTCTTGGATCTTTTTGGATTCAGTTTGGCAAAGATAACCTCATAAAAAATTTTCCTGATATTTAGGCAATATAGAAAAGAACAAAGTAGATGTAAGAATTTTTAAATGTAGGTAATTAACCAAAATTATGTAGGAATTAAATGTAGGAATTAAATTTTTTGTTATTAAATGTTATAGATTTGAAAGAAATAAAAGACATTTACATTTGTTTTAGAAAAACATTTATAAATACAGTAAGACCCCACTTAACATGGGGGATGCGTTCCTAGACGACAAAGCGATGAGTGAAACAGTGTTAAATGAGACCATTTTAACATAGAGTAAATAGGGATAGGGGAACACATGACCAAAAAATAAGCACATTTTACTATAATTTTAAGTTATTTTTATATAAATTTTTGCATAATANGTCTTCACAATTTGAAATCCATCGATCTCACGACGAAATGCTCGTATACACGCGCGTCATCTATCGTAGGATAAATGTACTATGCCAGAAACCTTCGCGGGAGTGTATTAAACAACTTCCCAAAGTTTCACGGCAATCGTATAAACGGTATGGTAATGCATGAAGGACAGACACACACACACACACACACACATTCATTTTTATATTATATAAATTTTTGCATAATAATATATGTTAAATAATACATAAACATATTCCCACAGAAATGTAAAGTTAATTTTTTGTGACGAAGGTCCTGGCTCTTCTGAAATTCTTGTTTTTTGTGATGAAGTCATGTAGTTTCATTGATTGCTTTCTTTTTATTTCCTTAAGTAAATGTCGGAGCAGAAGATCACATCCAAAACACCTCGTTTTGCTTTGGCACTCCTATCAAAATCTGGATCATTGGCTACAATTTGATCAACAATTTCGGTTATTGTTACCAAACTTTTACTAAGAAAATCTGTAGAGAAATTTTTTGGGTTCTTTGTCTTCAGAATCTCTATTTTCCAGTTCTACATGAATTCCTTATTCTGCCAGTTCTTGAAGGTTGTTGTTGGTAAGGCTCTTACCAGAAACCTGCAGTTATCCTAATATCCTGCTTGTCTACATCTCCTGTATCGATTAAGTTGACAATTTTGTCAACCTAACAATACAATGATAGTCTCTTCTCGATGACAATTCTTGGATACCTTCAGCTATAACTACTTACACACTCCGTTCATGCATTTATCAGTTATTTCTTGCCAAACGAAGTCGAAATTTCCTATGGCATCCACGATGTTATATTTTTTTCAAAATTGCACAAAACAAACATAGATTTAAGGGAAGTATATCACTACGACGAATTGCCACCTTTTGCTGATTGGTTTGTGTTTGGAAATAATCGTATTTTATATGAATCAATGAAATACGAATCAGCATAAATTTTGAGCATTTTTTAGGTGTCAAGCAGACCGCGTTATATTGAATCAGTGTTAAGCAGGATCTTACTGTATATATGTTTATGGGCTACATGAACATGTCATATGCTATGGAACCTCAATTTATTTGACCTCTGATTAACTGAAGTTCTGTATTATCTAAGGCAAATCTATAAGTGAATACACTATTCTTACAATTCATAAAAGCTTTGCTATGAATGTACTGAGTACATAACTGCTTGTGAATGCATAAGTACTGTAGTAATTTTAACCATTAGTGTCAACTTTTTAAATATATTAAATGGGCTCAAAGTAGGACTAAACTGGCTGTAAAATTTTAAAGAAAAATAAATATAAATCAATCACATCCAGTGTTAATATTATGCATTTGCTTTATACAAACACTTAGGTTGTTACAAAATATAAATATCTAATATCATAATCAGCCACTGCATGACCACATCATCTACCTGAATTACTTTTTGGTAGATTTAAGAAATATTTTTTACAAAATGAAAATTAATTGAATTTCTTGGTTTGAAAAAAATATTTGAAATACTATATTGTCTGAAAAAGGAAAATTGTGAGGATTAGGAATGGCTTGGATATGATTTAAAATTGGTGGTAGATTTATTCTAGTGTGATTTTCATATGAGATCTCAATTTTAAGTGATGTGATATACACAGGGTCGACAAATAAGTAATATTGCTATGATAAGTATACAGTAAGACCCGCTTAATGCAGGGAATGTGTTCCTAGACGACAAAGTGTTAAACAAAACAGTGTTAAATGAGATCATTTTAACATAAACATAGAGTAAATACAGTAAATACATAGAGCAAATAGGGATAGGGGAACACGCGACCATAATTTAAAATTTATAATTTTATTTATTAATAATTTATAATTTTAAATTATTTTTATATTGATTTGCATAATAATATGTTAAATAACATATAAATATAAGCACACAGAAATGTAAATTTCATTTTTTGTGATGAAGGTTCTGACTTTTCTGAAATTCTTGTTTTTTTTTTTTTTTTTTTTTTTTTTTTTGTAATAAAGTCGTGAAGTTTCATTTGTCACTTTTTTCTTTCCTTAAGCATATGTCAGTAGCAGAAGATTGCATCCAAAATGCCTCGTTTCGCTTTTGCACTCCTTTCAAAATTTGGATCATTCACTACAATTTGATCAATGATTTCAGTTATTGTTACCAAATTTTTACTAAGGAAATCTGTAGAGAAATTTTTTGGGTTCTTCATTTTCAGAATCCCTATTTTCCAGTTCTACATGAATTCCTTGTTCTGCCAGTTCTTGAAGATCGTCATTGGTAAGACACTCACCAGAAATCTGTGGTAACTCCTCAATGTCCCGCTCGTCTACATCTCCTAGTCCTGCTGTATCGATTAGGTTGACAACTTAGTTAACCTAACGATACAGTGATAGGCTCTTCTCATTGAGAATTCTTGGATACCTTCAGCCATAACTTCTTCCACACTTTGTTCGTGCATTTATTGGTTAATTCTTGCCAAACGAAGTCGATATTGCCTATGGCATCCATGATGATATTTTTTTTTCCAAAATTGCACCAAACAAACATAGATTTAAAGAAAGTACACTTTTTGCCACCTTTTGCTGATTGGTTCGTGTTCGTAAATAATCGTATTATATATGAATCAATGAAATGGCATGATAATTTAAATCGGCATAAATTTTGAGCTTTTTTAGGCTTTGAGCAGACCACATTATATTGAATCAGTGTTAAGTGAGGCAGCGTTAAGTTGGGTCTTGTTGTATTTAAACCAGTGGTAGTCAACCTGGTCCCTACCGCTCATTAGTATGTGATTTGAGCTTTCGTGGTGGTCAGTAGTGGTTTTGTCTGATGCTGAAGCTACTTTCCATCATCACCACGCATCTATGACTCACTGACGGAGCAGGTTGTACTGTAACAATGGCCATCACTCGAGTTGAGCTCATTTTGTGGTGGGGTCGGCATTGCCAGATTTAGCTATTTTTTCAGTTTGACGTAAAAAAACACTTGGCACACTGGCCAAAAAAATTTCTGTGTATTATAAACATATGCAAAATATAAATAAAAACATAAATTTAACTATATAATTTTACTAAACCACCACTCAAAAATTACAAGTACTTTGCAGTTGTGCTAAATTAACTTACTGCTGAACCGGTGGGCAGTTAGAAAATTTTATTACCAACAAAGATACAAAAGTGGGCAGTAGGCATAAAAAGGTTGACTATCCCTGATTTAAACAATGCAGAGAATATACTGGTAAAATGGCCTATACAGTAAATAATAGGTATCCAGTTTTCTGCAGAGATATTTATTTGATAATTTCAATAAAAACAACTGTACAATACTTTTTAAGTTGCCACCACACAAATAATTCTAAAGTACAAAGAAATAAATTCTGTAAGTCCAAATTATTGGGTGCCCAAGCCATTGGCCAAGTGAAGATTAAAAGCTCTATTTCCATAAAAATTGAAAATCAAGTTGTACACTTGTCATCATGCCTAATTAGTATCCTTTATTCATAATGTCCAATATTCTGCATGAAAAGTGTTCTGTAATAATTACCATGCAGATGCATTGCCAATTATGCTACTTGGTCTTCCATCCAATCTTTGTTTCCAGAGCTATTAATTTATATATATATAATCAGACTGGTCAGTCATGGCAATGCATCTGCACAGTTATCAGATGTTATGGGTTTGAGTCCCACTTTGGACCAATTCTTTTCTTCCAGAAATTCTAAATTAAAATTAATTTATTATAATTATTAAAGTTATCACAAGATCGTAGCTTAACCACTATCTCTAGACATATTATTTTATATCTAATTATTAATTTAGCCTTATTACAGCCTGATAATTTGGCAGATTGTCTGGCTTTAATCAAAAATTGGGTTTGTTGTTTCTATAGCAAACTTTACTTTTGAAGATGAAATTAATAGTTTGAAAATGTTTAGTGTATAATCTTAACTTTCAGATGTCTAAAAATTTATTTACCTTGGTGGTATATAATTGAAAAAGTTAAGAATTTAGTCTGAGGTAAATTATATTAGAAATTTAAAATTAGTGTGTGCATTTAGTGTGATTTATAAAATTTATTATTATTATTTTTTTTTAAATATATTTTTATAAGCTAATTTGAATGTTGTTTAAAAATTTATAAAAATAAAAAATTAAATGACACAATATTATTTTTAGGTTTGGACAATCATTATTGGTTATATGGTAACATTATGGTTTTGGTGGACCCCTCAATCCAAAGATATTTTGTGTAAAATTTCCATAATAATATGGACTATTTTAGTATTTCATATTGCGACAATCACTGGATCATTGAGAGTTCCTATATTATTGATATCTATAATATTACTGATGATGGGATTTATAACAGAAGTTAAAAGTAAACAAGATGAAAATCTCTCTCAAGGTAAGTTTTTTTTTCCATGAAATTTTTGTATTTGTTTAGTAGTTAATTTTTTTTCATAATGAAAGTACTGTATAATTAAATTTAATACAATTTTCTAATGTTAAAATTTTGAAATATAATTTATTAAAAATTAATAGTTTGTGCATTTGTTGCTATAAAATAATTTTTTTTCAAAATCAATGAACATTTAATAAATTATTAGAAGTTGGTAGTCATAAAGTAATTGCTACTGTATATCACTCAATCACACAATTTTCTTCAACAGCAAAAAAGATTTATTAAGCTAGAAAAACAACTAATGTTTTTGGTCATATTTAATGATCTTCATCCAAAAATCAAACATTTACAAATACTAACAGAAATAGAACAGAAGTATTTGAATGCCAAATGTGTTTTAAATAAAAAAAAAAAGTTGTATGTGATTGAGTTTAGAAGTTATTCATGATAAAAAATTTGTTATAAAGATATTTAACCCAATACATTTGTGAAAATTAACACTTTTGTCACTTTTTAAAATTAGTTCAGTTAAAAATTTTTTTGTTTAATATTTCAAACTTATTTTTGTATTTTGTTTTCCATATTGTATAGATGAAAAAAGTACAGAAATTCAAAGAGCTACAACTCCACTAGTTACACTTCAAGCAGGTTGGGCATGGATTGTTGGCACACCAAATTCTCCATCAGCTGTGAAGGTAAAATATTTTTGAAAATAATAATAATAATAAACAAACAAACAAAATATACAAACATGTTGAAGAACACAACATTCTTACGGAACAACAAAAAGGTTGCCGTAGAAATCACAGGGGGTGCAAAGAACAGTTACTCATAGATTCAGTCATTCTACAGCAAGCACACAAACAACACAGAAACATACACATGGCATATATAGACTACAAAAAAGCATTCGACAGTGTTCCACACAGTTGGCTGCTACATATTCTACACATGTACAAAATACATCCATCACTCATTGCATTCTTCGAAAACACTATGCAGCACTGGAGAACAACACTACATCTCAGGGTTAGTAACACTTCCATACAAACAAACGNCAGAAAAGCATTCGACAGTGTTCCACACAGTTGGCTGCTACATATTCTACACATGTACAAAATACATCCATCACTCATTGCATTCTTCGAAAACACTATGCAGCACTGGAGAACAACACTGCATCTCAGGGTTAGTAATACTTCCATACAAACAAACGAAATATTCATTAGGTGAGGAATTTTTCAAGGAGATTCCTTGAGTCCTCTCTGGTTCTGCCTAGCCCTGAACCCATTATCCAACATGTTAAACAACACACATTATGGCTACAATATCAGAAACGAAAAAACAACACAGTTTACACTATCACATCTCATGTACATGGACGACATAAAACTTTATGCATCCACACAGAAACAACTTTATCAACTCCTACAAATCACACACTCATACACCAAGGACATACAAATGGAGTTTGGCCTAGACAAATGCAAAAAACTTCACATAGAAAAAGGAATCCTGAAGAAAGAAGATTTTGCACTTGGAAATGGAGACATTATTGAATCCATGGAAGAGGGCGAGTTCTACGAGTATTTAGGATTCCAACAGGCCAAAGTAACAGAACATACACAAATAAAGCAACGATTAATTAAAGAATACCAAAGTAGGTTAAATGCCATTCTCAAAACACAGCTAAATGCAAAACACACAGTTAAAGCAATAAACACATATGTCATCCCAGTGCTCTTTTGGAGTTATACATTGGACTCACACAGATCTTGAGCAACTCCAAAGGAAAACAAGAACAACACTTACTAAGCATAAACAACATCATCCTAAGTCTGCCAGAGAAAGATTAACCCTTCCATGTAAAGATGGCGGACGTGGCCTGATTGACATAGTTAACCTTCACTACAAACAAATACAGTCACTGTGAGAGTTTTTCTACAGGAAACAAGAAACATCACAATTACATAAACAGTAACTCTAGCAGACTCAAATAGCACACCATTAAACTTACACTCGCATCATACAGACATGACACAACACATAAAAAGCATAGACATCATCAAGCAATTGTGGGCTCGAAAGGCACTCCATGGCAGGCATCCTTACGACCTGGCCCAGGATTTTGTTGACAAAACTGCGTCAAACAGTTGGTTAGATCGGGGATGCCTCTTTGGGGAGACGGAAGGATTCATGATTGCCGTACAGGATCAGGTCATAAATACTAAAAACTACAGAAAATACATACTCAAAGATACAACACTCACAAATGACACATACAGAAAATGTCACATTGTGCCAGAAACTATACAACACATCACATCTGGATGCAAGCTCTTGGCACAGACAGATTATTTACACAGACATAATCAAGTAGCAAATATAATACACCAAGAGCTTGCAAAGAAACACAACTTGGTAGACATTCACAAACCATACTACAAATACATTCCACAGACAGTATTGGAAAACAACATGCACAAAATGTACTACGACAGAGCCATAATCACAGATAAAATAATTTATCACAACAGACCAGACATCACACTCATTGACAAACACAATAAAATCACATACATTATAGACATAGCCATTCCAAACACTCACAATGTACAAAACACATGCACTGAAAAAATTAGCAAGTACACAGAAAATAAGGCATCTGTGGAGGATGGAAAGGGTGCTTATTGTACCTGTCATTCTCTCCCATACAGGTGTGATACCATACACACTACACAAAAGCCTGGGAACATTACAATTGAGTAGAAATACATACATCACACTACAGAAGGCCACTATATTGAATACATGCCACATTGTTAGGAAATTCCTGAATACAGACTCACTTATTTAATTTTAGTTTTGTTTTGGTTTCTATGACTTGACTCTGGTCCGGCATAGTACACAGCCACCGGTGTGAACCGAGTATAACTCACAAAACTGAACATAATAATAATATCAAATGTTTTGAATAAAGTTATGTTAAATATTTAATAAAGCAAGTTCAAATGATATTTACTATTATGTTTGAATTAAGTAGCATTGTTTTCATGTTATAAAGAAAAGATTTTATCATTATAAATTTTTTAAAAGTTTTTGTTTTAAACAATTATAACTTTTTCTTTAGTAGTAGTATTATTATTATTATTATTATTTAAAATGTAATTTTAATGATTGAATTTTAAAATATTTAAGTCAATTATAATGGAAAAAAATATTTAAAAAGTAAATTATTTGAAAAGCCACTATTTACTGTTTCACAATTGATAATAAATACAGCGTGTACACTTAAACATCTGTTCGGAAGCATGAAAGATATTTCCAGATTATGTTGTAGACTTAAGCAGACATAAAATATGATACCATGCACCCATTCTGCTGCTATCTGCAGCTAGCACAATGTGTAGAGGATGCCACATGGTGATTTGATTGGTGGTGCAATATGATGATAAGTTTACAACATGACAAATCACAACTCCTTCAGCACATTTTATGGACTGACGAGGCATTGTTTTCCCAGAATGGAATGTATAACTATCACAATCTGCACAACTGAGCAGAGCATGTTCCATAATGCATGCAACATACAACACAAAATGCATTTTATCCTAAACATCTGGTGTGGAATTTGGAATGGGCAACTTCTTGGTTCCATATTCATTGACCGTATTCTGCTTAGTGATAGATATATGAAAGTTCTAAATGCAACAGCAAACAAATGGCTTGATGACTTACCATTGACATAACTACAGCAGATTTAATACTAGCACAATGGCATACCACTTCATTTATAGACAGACATCAGTGGCTCACAGAATTGTTTAGAAATCATTAGACTGGATGACAATGCTCTATTCCTTGGTTACCAGACTTGACCCCTTTGGATTTTTTTCTATGGGTACCAACTAAACGCATCAATGTCACATGATGTTGACAAAGTGGAGAGAGATGTATACAAATACCTGTGAAACAAAAAAAAAATAAGGAATGCCTTGTGCCATCCATAATACCACATGCTATTGTCTACATCTTTGTATTGCTGCTGAAGACAGTTGTTTTGAACTTGTTCTCTAGTAAAATAAAGTTCTTTTTTTGTATCAGTTTCTGCAATGTTGTCTATCCTTTACAACCAGAGATCATATGTTTTGCTAAATTGATTTCCTGTGCCATATGCATATGGCACAGGAAATCAATTTAGCAAAACATCTGGAAAGCTGGAAAGATCACTTTTTATCGTTGATAGGGGTTTAAGTGGACCCTTTTTATATTGGTAGTTGTTAAATAAAACATTATTCAAAATTTCTCTAGTAGTTGCATAGAAATTGCTGCAGATTAGGATAGAGGAACACGAGGACAGCAGTGGCGTGCCGTCATTAGAAGCGTTGGAAGCGCCGCTTCCCTCGTATTCTCTAAAAAATAAATAAATATTAATTTTAATTATATGAAAATAATCGCACAATATTTTATTATAACCGCATTATGTATCTTATTACAAATTTCTATACTACACGTGGAAAAAAACAAAACAAAAAATTGCTATTGTATATTAGAATATTAGTGACGGAGTGTAATCTCCTGTATTTTCAGATTACGAAAAGCCAGATTTGCGCATGCGCTTTACAGAGCACCAACCTCACCCGGTTTAGCCGGTGGAAGCCTACGACCTTGGGTGAAAGCTGCACACATATAAAGATTACAATTCTATCAAGGACCGGTTCTGGGCTGTTAGCCGCCTGCCCACTAGATATTTCGATTACGTGAATAACGAGTAGATTTATAACTTAACCCAACCGATAAGAATTTACTGGTATGTTTTTACGATAGTTCTGTATAGTTGACAGGAGTTTAAAAAATCCATTAAAATATTTGATATATTTATTCCGCTCTCCGATTTTATATTACTCACGGATTTCGATGTTAAACCAGTGATATTACGATTTCGTACATCCCATCTTTAAGGGGATGTAGAAAAAAACGTGTACAATTCTTGTATAATGTTAAAAAATTAACCGTTACTTCGACAGCGTCATTTACAACTAAATTTAATGAATGAGAGAGATGCACGAGGTACAGAAAAGGCTCTAGAATTTATTTTCCTTAAATTTACGATTTATGTATCCGTTTGTCATAAAAATTTGTCTTTCCACTTTTTTCCCGAGACTACAAATATTCGAGTACAAAGTAACCGGTTTCGACTTATTTCTACTTAAGAAGTAGTTAAATAATTAAGCGATTAGGGAATTGGGGACATAAACAAAACCCTGATGAAAGAGCCGGAATATTACTTAAACAAAAGCTTAACCGAACCAATCTATAGCCGAGTACAGTGGGGACTGATTTCTTCGAAATACTGTATTAGATGTAATAAAGACAGAAATTTTTCCAGTTCGACGAGAGTGACCGAAAAGTTGTAAATTTTGGAAATTTCCGTGGACAACACCTGGTCCTAAAACGAATTAGTTAGAAAACAAAAGACGGACAATCTATTAAGTTTAACATTTAGACTTTTACAGCTATGGTGAGAAACGTTTAAAATTTACAAGAACCCTGTCGCGTCTTTTGAGGTATATTAGTGATGCGACAAAAGAAACATTTGACATTGCCAAATCCCGAGGGTATCGGCACCCTCGGGATTTGGCAGCCCGCGTGCATGTACAGTACACACCGCACACCTAGCAGGACCGTCTCTGATTCCACTCGTAGGGAGCTATTTGACTAAGTGATTAAGATTTAAAGAGTAAAGAATATTTTATGTTATTTTCATGTACGTTTCATTACAAAGTTATATTTAATTATAATTTTCTTTAAAAGTATATTCATACAATTGAAGAATGTTTTGTACCAGGTATGTATATCCACCACACATTTTATTTCACCAAGTAAGTTTTTATAATTTTATTTTTAATTTTAGCCCTTATATCGTGGCTAGCGATTCGGAATGTAATTGCGATATTGAAAATTTATTTTAAAAAAGTTTTGGCTCGAGATCATATAATGAAAAAGAAAACATTATTAAAAGAGAAAGGCCAATGCCTAAGTTAAATATAAACACTTCAATAAAAAAATTTGTTCGATATTTTCACGATAAAATGGCTCTGTAAATGCATAAAAATGCATTTACAGAGTGAAATTAGTGTGTGGAATAAGAATGTCTTTGACAATTTAGCTGGCAAAAGACACGAAAAATCGTCGATTCTTTCGTATTTGAAGCAATTTGGAAATCGAAGCGGAATAGAATTTAACATTAGTAAATAATATAAAATAAATATTGAAAATTGTAACGAGATAATTATGGGTAATAGATATTTAAATAAATAGATGTTATATGTTTTTATCAAAGCAAGAATTGACATTTAGAGGGCATATGGAATATATTGGATCTAATAACAGAGGTAATTATAATGAACTTGTTTATTAAGTACGTCAGATAAATAATCTATTAAAAATACATTTAAAGAAAGAATTAACTGGTTGCCCCTGGATGTCGGCTTCTTATAGAAACACAGCTTCCCTATCATCAAATGTCACGGCACGCCCCTGGAGGACAGGACATCAGAACAGGAAAAGTTACTGGTATACTGAGTCAGGAAGCTTTAAAAAATGAAAACACAGTAGATTGGAAATGAGGTAGAAGTTTGAAGATAGTAAGGAAAAGGAAATTTGGACATTGCCAGAAAAGAATGGATATATGAAAGGTGGTGAAGTAATTAATGGAAGAGACTACCCTTCTTCCACTTGGTGTAGGTGGAGAAATTGAATAGTTTTCTTAGTGGGAAGTAGGATTGTTAGCTGGTCAAGTGTTGGTAGTTTTATTTTTAATTCAGCATTATAAAGTAAGTGAATGGCTATTAATGATTTTGTAAAGAAGTTCTGTCCCAGTTGTTGGGCTTGGTTTCCCAAGTGCTAGAGAAACAGTAATTAATTTAAATTGGTCTTTCTTATTACCATAACCCGTTGTAATAAATGCAGGGTGTGGCAGCGGAGTAAAGTAAAAAGCGAACTGCTTGGTTTGAACACAGAGTTTAATCTAAGCTGTATATACTACATATACCAAAAACGAAGGGAGACAAGGCAGAAGGTACAAGAATCTAGTTACATAAACAAAAGTCTAGATGTCATCTGGAATGTGTCATGATACTCTCACCAACAAATATTAAATTTATATACATTTTTTTATGATGAAACTGGAATGAATATATGATTAATAGGAATAGATTAATTCTACTTTTAAAAAATATTTTGAGAAATATTACTAAATAAATTGATTTAATATATAAAAAAAGTAATTTATATTGTTAAATATATGCCTTACAGTCCTTAATTCTAATTTATCATTAATTGTCTACTTGGACACAACTTATTATTAGGACCTTAATAATAAGTTATGTCCAAGTAGACAATCAATGGTAAAGTAATTTATATTGATTTATTTAAACATTGCAAATTATTTTGCAGAGTTATGATGAATGTTAAAGATTTTAATAAATTTCTCTAATTCAGTGAAATGTAAAAATTAACTTCTTTCTAAAATTAAAAGTTACTTTTTGTTGGAACATTATAACAATTTTGTTAATATTGATATAAAATTATTTTAAAATTAATGGTATTTATTTAAGTTCAGTTTCATTAATATCAAAGTAAATAATTGAAATGTAAATGTATGATGATAAACTTTTCCAAGTATGAAATCATATTTTATAATTTCAGATTTTTTAAAAAAAGATATCTTGAGTTCTAAATTTTTTTTAACATTTGTAAATAAATATTTTAAAAAATTGGTGATTAAAAATTTATTTTGTTCTGTGTATTAATATATTAGATTACCATATTTAAATATTTGCCATATATCAGATTACCATATTTGGTATTATATTATATACTTATATACTTAAAATTTAATTAAATATTAGAAAATTCTAATTATAGATATTAGTAGTATTTTTAATTTTAATGAATTTTAAGTTTATGTTGATTAAAAATATGACTGGTATTGAGTAGATAGAATCATCCATCAAGAAATCGGGACCTAATTTATATAGTAGACTGAAACTATGGTATTCAAGTGTTTCTGCATCATTCTGGAAAATAATTTCTTCGACACGAAGACAAGAGAAAGATGGTGATTATGATAATATAGCAAGAAAAATTAGTACAAAAAGAGTAAGGTTTTCAGAACAACTTGAAGAAGCAATTGAACCTGTATTAAATTTGAAAATGGAACTACTTGCAGAAAAGAAAGTCAGTGAAATGAAAATATTTATTATAATAGAGCCTGCATTAAACAGCTTTCTTTGTTTGCATTACATAATTACTGTGAATGTTTCTTAAAAATATATAATACTATGATTTATAGTGTGGAAGTTTAGCAAGTTGTGTAAACATAATTTAGTAAAAAAAAATAGTAGATTATAACTGTTAGTTATTAGCAATTATTAATAACAATTATTAATAATATGAATAATTTATAAACAAAAAAAATGAAATAAATTTACAAAATACTAAACTTTATTTCTTTTTTTATGAGCTAAAATACAAGCTACTTTTATAGAATCTTTTTCAAAGTTAAGAAATTTTTTAGAATTTGTTTCCAATTTTGGTAAAATTATTGATATTTATTACTTTTAATAGAATTGTTTATTGCTGTATCAATAAAATGTAAGAGACTAATGGTTTGCAAATTCATGTTTTGATGAGCACAGAAGAATTATTACAATGTGAGAGTAATAGCACAAAACTAAGTTTTTATTATATAATTGATTATAAATGCTACTCAGAATTCCAATCTGAGTGTGATGAGTTGAAAATAACTAACAAGTAAGTTGGTAGTATTTTAAGCTATACAGTATTTATTTTAACAATGCAAGAACAATCTTTCCAGCATTGCACAAGTGTGTGTGTGTGTGTTTATATATTCCACCATGATGTTTACAGTAAAAAATTAATTCATTCAAAAAAATAGACCTGTGTGAATTGCACAACAATTCCATGGCAATATGTAAATTTTCTCATCCCTCTTGAGTGTAAAAATAATTAAAGGAAATCATTTTAATAAGAATTAGTGTAAGGTATAGAGAAAATTTTATAAAGGAGGAAAAAACCAATATTACATAAATTAATAAAAAAACAATTAGCTTTATTTTGCTGTAGTACATGTTCAAAACATCTTTGTCTTGCAGCTGGAATGTACTTGTATAACCTACCTGTTGCTTCTTCAGTATTTTGTATTGTTACCCTAAAAAGTATAATCATTTCACATTATTTTTCATGAGTATGAAGGATTGTTGCAATACTCTACCAATTAGCAGATGTCAAATGTTGATTCTCTTATAAGAACGTTAACATCATTGTTGCCACATGATTTGTGAAGATTACATTTTTAATTTGCATCTTGTTTTTATGTTTTGAAAATTACATATTGCCTTAGATACCATGCAATTCACACATCAAAATCAAAGGACCAGATAAAACACAAATATTTTTGGTATGTTAAGTCTTTCAATATATAATATAGATTAATCAACTTTCAGAAATTTTATTAACTTTAAATGCCTTTCATTATAGACTTGCAGAAACCAGAGTATTACCATAGTATAACAACAAGTAGGCCAGAAAGGCTTTCAGTACCTTTTGAACCTATGTCCCAGTCGCCTACGTCACGATGCAGTAGCACATCTACTGGACACCGAGCATGCTTCGTCTCAATTAGCATTGCAACTATTATAGAAATGTGACATGCTTTATGAAAATATTTTTTCACACCTTAACCAAAAACCAGGGCTGTGGAGTCATGTAAAAATCTACCGACTCCAAGTTTTCCTTACCATCTGACTCTGACCAGGGGCGGATTTGTTATCGAAAGAAACCTGGAAATTCTGATGTCATCACGTGACCTCAGAATAAAAGATTCAATAAATAGAGTTCTAATAAAGATAGAGCATAGAAACTGTTTATTCTAAAGCTAAAAGACTTCTCTAAGTAATATATAAATATGTATTCAATAATTTTTACTTTTCCGGCTGTTATATATAACAGTGGAAAAGTGTAGCGCTCAGTCAAAAAATGACCGCTCCCAAATTTTTACATTTTTGGACTCAGGACACCTTGAAATTTCAAGATATGCAAAAGATTTGTGGTATTTTCTATATGTGTGTATGTTAGACTGTGTGGGGGGCATGATTTTGTTCACCCTGTTTGAAGCCTAATAATTTCTGTAGTCAGAATGGTCAGAATCGGAGTCAGATGGTTTAACACAGGTGTTAGTTATTAAGCGTTAAAGTGGTTGAACTAAATCGTGTCCCCATATACATTCTAACATCTTAGGCGAGAACATCTTAATGGGTTTTACTGTACTATTATAAAATGGCTAAAAAGCTTACTTTGAGGGTAGAGACGAGTTTTATTTTATTTTTTTTTAATTTTGAATGCTAATAACGAGTAAAATATTCATTAAGAGATATGACACATGACCACTTTTAGGTCTTCACCCTGTCGACCTTTAATTAAGAACCAAAATTTAATAGTATTAATGCCCCTTTATACGCAAGCTACAGTGCCACATTTCGTTTCTTAAACTTTACTCATTCTGAGATATTGTTTAATATCCCAGAACAGAAAATAAAGAAATTAAACAAATTAGATGCCAACACACACGTGTGCAAATTTTTCCCCTTTACTGATTTTTTCGAGGGGTTCAGGAGGTCTCCAAACGTATAGATTTTCAAAAAAAAACTTGGAGAGTCAAATTTGACATGATTCCAATACTTTTCCGTTTTATATACATAACAAGTTGGTAAATAAAAAGGAGTCAGAGTCGGCAGATTTTTTGACGACTCCGACTCTGGCTAAAACACCAAAACTCCATGACTCTGACTCCACAGCCCTGCCAAAAACTATTAAAAAAAACAAAATATTGTGTAAAAACTAGACAAAATTTCTGGTTTTTATGCAAAACCCTCAGGTGTCTATGTTGAGCCAAATTTAAATTAATTTTTTAAACAAACTTCCAAGAGAAATTTGACTTCTCTGGTCAAACAACCAAACAATCAAGGCTGTCATCATGGTGACAGTGATGTCTATACAAAATCATCATTATAGCCATCTATTCTCGTCATCTGGGAAAAACTTTATAATTTATAAAGAATTATAAAAAGCAGCCCTAGCATTCTCATTTTGGTAAAATTATTGTCTTAAAATAATTAGTCTATGTTTTCTTTTGTTCATTTTAGGTTGTATTGCAAAGGACAACAAAAAACAATAGTGAAAAAATTGTGAAATATGCAGCTTATTAGACATAAGTCATCAGTGAAACATTATAATAAAAACAAAATTGAAAATTTTACATGAAATTTGTTTACATCATTTATAGAATTTAGAAGAGCTCTCTAGTTTTAAAGTAACTACATTTTAAAATTTCTTCGTAAACTCCAAAGAAAAATACACTTGACTTTAAGGAAAACTTTTGCTTTGCTGCATTAGGTAAATTCGTGCATTCAAAGTAGAATTCAGTTAGATAGGTGTTTAAAGATGCTTAATTTCGGTTATTTTTTTCAACTCTTAAATTATGGTTTAAAAACTTGATTGTGTAGTAAACACGTGTTCTTACAAATAAAAGAATCAGAAATCTTTTAAGTACTTTGCACATAGTAGGGATCAAAATTGTTTCAGAAATGCTTTTTTTACTATATTTGCAACAATTGCTGATTTGTGCATGTTCTTTTGAAACTCTACTTGGAAAATTTGTTCAAATTGTCAAATAAACTGGCAAAAATTATCTATTGGATTAGTAGTAGTAATCTAACTATATAAAGCTGAAAAACTGGGTTCTTTCTTTCTTTCTGTCACTGTATGCCAAAAATGGCCACTAGGGGCACCCCTAGCAATTATTTAAATTAACAATAAATTCAGTATATTATTATTTGATGCGATTTTTGCATTTTTGTCTGCGTTTTAGTAGGGTACTCCATGAGTACCCTACTAAAATTCAGTATATTATTATTTTTATTTGTAATAGAAATTTATTATTTATACCATGGAATGACACCGCTGCTGCTAGAACACCCACTAGGGAGGGTCCCGGGCTACTAGAATAGAAGGATTAGAAGTACGAAATAATCTAATAATCTTAATCTTTGTTGTTGTTTTTTGCCTGGGCAGTGCCGTCTCATCTGTTGGTGTTGGCGTAATTAGTTAACTTGTACTATGAAGATTATCTGTGTTTAACTAATTTAAAATAATGTTTAACAAACCTTAAGTGTATACAGTAATGTTTTTGTCAAATTGATCAATCAAACTGTAAAATTTATGCAAATCTTTATTTTTTAGT
This sequence comes from Centruroides sculpturatus, assembly GCF_000671375.1. NCBI lineage: Eukaryota > Metazoa > Arthropoda > Arachnida > Scorpiones > Buthidae > Centruroides > Centruroides sculpturatus. Next base: position 158,712 of record NW_019385790.1, read on the forward strand.
AAATTTTCCCTTAATAAAGTCACAAAAAATTCATAGGACTCTTGCTTACATTTTAAAATCTTTTGCTAAATTTATAATAAAAATGGTTGTGCTCATTTCCTCATCAATAAATTACCTGGGAGTATTAATTTTGCATTTGTTTACCTTTTCTGAATCACAGTTGTACTTGCCAGCTCAGTCTCATTTGCTAGAGAGTTATGCATGTGCACTATATTTTCTGGAACAGACTATTATGCATCTCTGGCTTGCTTGTTGTTATACTATGATATTATCAGGGTTAGCTCCAAGGAAAATCATACCAATGAGGCATGACTTCCCTTGCTGGCTCAAAATGACAATGATTTATGATAATGGCTTTAAAATGAAATATGAATGTGAGAATAAGGATTATTACTGTAAGAATTGTTTGTAAAGTAGGACATTGTCTGTAATTTAATAGTTTAAATATACTTGATCATGTATAAAACAGACACCAGCCACAAAGGCACTTCATGATGCTTTATTTGATCTTACTATACAATGTGGAATTGGTATGCATTTTTATCCCCTCCTCAGCCAACATACTATCAACCATACATACTATCCCTCAAGTTGTATGAATTGCAAATAGCATTTACAGAACCTTTCAATATAAGAAAACATTGAAATAAATTACACAAGAAACTTTTCTTTCCAGAAAAATATATACAGAGAAACAAACATTTCTCTGTATATATTTTCTTATAACAATGATCAACAAGAATCAAAGAGCATTGATACAACATTGAATTGAATAATCCTGTTACATCTTTAACGTTATACACCAGGGAACATGCCAAACTTGATGAAGCAAAATTAATTAAATTCAACTTCAACGAAGAACGTATGAGACAGGAAGTTCTACAGATTTTCAAAGCTACATTAAAAAAGAACTGTATTAGTCATAAAAATTGTGTCATTATCAACAGCCTGGTAGTTATAATATGACTACCCATGCACAAGGAGGAGAAAAAATAATGACTTAATATTCATAAAAATATTCATAAAATATTGATAAAAACTAGTTATTTTATTGTTAATTTATTAATACACAGATGTAAAGTAGTTTTTTTTAAAATCTTTATTTTTAGAATAATTAACTTGAATTTGTTATTCGACATTCCGAAAAAGAATTTTAAGTATGAATGTAAGATGTAGCCCTATTAATCAGATCAAAAAACATTTGTTTCTCTGTATATATTTTTCTGGAAAGAGAGACATTTCTTATGTAATTTATTTCAAAGTATTCCAGTTTTAGTGTTTGTTTTGTTCTATATGAAAACATTTTTTCTTACATTGTATTCAAATGTAGAATCTATATTTGAAATCATTAAGTGCTTAGTCGGATGATGGGACATGAAAGGTCTTAAACATTTAATACATTGACCCCTTAAGATTTCTAGTGATGTTCTAATTATGTTATCTTTATATCTTAAGTGTTTTCAATTGTAATTAGTTTATTTACATTTTCTATTTTATAGTTTAATTTTTTTTTAATTCACTCAGTTCTCAAATTTGTATTATAATATTTGAAAATGAGAATACACCTAAAGACAGTGTTGTAAATAACTGAAAATTTTGTATTGTAATGAATTAATTACATTTTCAACTCAACAGAAAGATATAAAGAAGATACAAATAAAAAACTCCAGCTATTGCCAAAATTTTGAGTTTGTTGAAAAGTTTATTCTGAACAATAGAATGTGTGTGCTCTTAAAATAGTTAATAAATATGTTTTCTTTAAAGTTGCAATATTTTAATGCTTTTAAAACAGTTTAAATTAAACTGTGGTAAGGGAAACTGATTTTGAAAATAAAATTTGTCACTTTTTTTATAATAGTGTCAAAAAGTTTAACTGTCATATTAGTATAAGACAATTAGCATTATTAGCAAAACTTATTATTATTAGCAATTTCTTGTTTTTTATCATTTGTGTAGGATAAACTGTGACAAATTTTAAAATTATTAGATATGATATGCTTTATAAATCAAATATAATACTATTAATTTAATATAATTAAATCAATAGTTACTTTCCTGTTTTTGCTTGGTTTTCTTTTTACTAAAACATTGTCATTTTTTTCTTTTTCTTTTTTTTAACACTTTTGTTATCTCTGTGTTATTAACACACTAATTATTTGATGGCTTTCTAACTTAACATCTTTTATAAAGAATTTATTAAATTTATTAACAAATAACAAAATGGACTTATTTTTGTATAATGAGATTTTAAATTTTATTTTTAGACATCAAGTGATGAAGCAGATGAAGCAACTTCTAGTTTGGCACAAAAAGTTCAAGTTGAACCAGGTACACCAGAAAAATGTACTGTTGTAAAACCATCAACATTGTCATTACCTGGAGCAGGATCTAGCATTAAAGAAGAAACACAAATAGAACAACAGCTTAGCAATGTTTATCTTTATTGTCTTCTTTGGGCTTGTGTTATAGCTCAACTATGGCCACATATGTGGTTACTGCATTTATTTCCAATACCTGTGGTGTATATAATAGCAAAGAGATTAGGTAACTAGTTTATTTTTTTATTAAATATATGAATTTGGAATAATTTGATAATTAGAATTGGCACTGAACAAAATTTGTTAATTGATGATTGTAATCACCAAACAGTTATTTAATTATTAAAAATATGAAAAATATAAATAATTAATCAAAGAATATTGTAATATTTTTTGAAATTTATAAATGGTAAATTTAAAAATCTTTGAAAATATAGTGACTCCCATAGAGCAAGATCCATGTGGCATATGAAAAAATTAACATGAAAGGACCTAAGCATTGACCAATAACATGTACACTTAACCAAGAGAACAAAAATTGTTTATTACACGACAACAGATCTGACAGCACACAGTACCCAATGTACAGTCACGATACTATATGGGTCATAGAAATTTGATCGCCTGAATAAGAATGATTTTACTCTTACGAACTAATGGATTTCCATTGATGTACCCTTTTCCATGGCACAATGCTTATACACAGTAGCCCTTCACAATCTTGAGATGACATATTGGCTTTCACAAAGACAATAATGTATACATACGAAACTTATATCTATATAACTAATTGTCCTAATGGGATCCTCAGATAGCCTAATTCACAAATATATGTATCCCTCACTGATGGTCCACTGTACCAGCACGGTGGAAATGGATTATTCAATTCCAGATCAAGACGTCCTGTTGTCAATGGCGACTATCACCTGGTTCAGAAGCTCCCCTTTTCCTTGTTCCTTTTCTTTACTTGTAGCTTATCCATCCAAATTAGTCTTTTAGGCTCAACTGCTGAGCTCTCACTTTCTAACTTTCCCAAAGAGTCCAAAAAGAAAAAAAGGTATTTTGATGCGAATGTCTGTCCTTTTTATAATTCCTGCTCTCTGGAAGTACCGTGTTTCCCCGAAAATAAGACAGTGTCTTATATTAATTTTTGCTCTGAAAAATGCGCTAGGTCTTATTTTCAGGGAATGTCTTATTTTTTCCAGGAAGAAGAATTCACATTTATTATTGAACAAAAAAGTTCCCAGGTCGAACTTAGACGAAAGTGACGTATATCCGGTGTGTCGAACTGTCGCCTTTTTATAGCGTCAACATCGGACTCGATGACCAATTAGTGCTTACTGAACCGTAGCACTATGCAAATGCCACGTGGCGTGATTCCCGGTCGACCAATTAGCCATCACCAGCCGTAACGTTATGCAAATCTGTGATTTCCAAGCCATAGTCTTATGCAAATCATGCCGTGTGGCGTAATTGTCTGCTGACCAATCAGTGGCTGTACTTTCAAAAAGCCAACGGCCACTTTCAACCATCTGTCGATGACCGTTACGACTAAAAAAAATCTTCGCTAGGTCTTACTTTCAGGGGGAGGTCTTATATTTCGCAATTCAGCAAAATTTGTGCTAGGTCTTATTTTCTGCGGATGTCTTATTTTCGGGGAAACACGGTATATCATTAACACATGACACTACCCTGGACCAATTATAAGGCTCCAAACATGGCAACCAGGAAAAGGTGATGCCTATGCAAGGGATGAACATTTTCACAACATACTGTACAAAAATATATGGAAATGTGATACAGAACAATATATATAAATGTAACTTTTCTTTTGTATAGATATATAATACATAGTTGTGTAGCACTACAAAAATTTGATAAATGAATTTGAAATGAAATTGGTTATGTACTCATAGACTTTATATAATAGTCTACATAACCAATCAACTGTGTTCCTGTGTGATAATTTCTCCATACCAATTGTATTCTTGCTTCTAAAGAATTTTTTTACTATTTCATCTAATGTTTAATGAAACTACTGTACTGTAATTCAATAATAACATATGCTTTCTCAATTATTTTGTGAACCATCATTTGATTATATTTCTAAAGATGGGATGGAGAGGATAATAAAAAGAAATTGCTAGAATATACAGTAGACCCCCCTATAATGCGGGTTTCTATAACGTAGATTCCTATAATGTGGCGAAAAAATTGTGACAGTATTCATATAATGACGCTAAAAGAGACGCGTAAAACATGGTAAAACGTCATCGCGGATGAGCAGCCGAACTACTTTTCACCGTCCAGCGCCACGCTACGGAGAGTTTAGGCGGGTAAGTTGAGTTTACTATCGTCTGTACAGTATTATATATAAATTATATATAAATTAGATACTGTACATATAATTATATATTAATTATATATAAATTAGGTACTGTATATATAATTATACATTAACTTAATTTATTGTAACTTTATTATAATTATATATATAATTTCCGCCGTCCAGTGCCACACTACAGAGAGTTTAGGCGAGTAAGTTGAGTTTACTATTATCTGTACAGTATGTAAATTAGGTACCGTAAGTCTAATACAGCACTGTAATTTTATACATTTCTTGTGAAAGAAACATTTCTTATTCAACGGCCATAAAAATTATTTCTATTAAAATGTCTCCAAAGTTCAACAAATTTTTCGCAGAAAAATAACCGTTTGGTGTGCTGGTCCGCGACGAACACAAGCTTAAGCAATGGCGACGTCAAACGGTGCACACTTAGTAAGTAATCCTACAATTTTTTATTTATAGCATAGTTTATACGGATTATTCCCAAAAAATTATACGTATTTTGGAAATGTTAAGTGGAATTAGTCTAGAATCGGTTAATTTTATAGAAGAAAACCTTTCGAACAGCCTTAGTCCGTAAAGTTCCCACCTATCGGGCTGCGATTGGCTCA
>NW_019385790.1:169440-181963 GCF_000671375.1 Centruroides sculpturatus
TTTGGATGTAGGAGGTAATCTCCGAAACTACTCATCCGATTTCAAAAATTCTTTCACCAATATTTAGAATGGAACTTCAGGGTGGACACAGGCTGTATATTATTCTGTTAAGCATTCATATAAATTAAAAGATATCATCTAGGATTAAGGCTTTTATGTCCAACAGATGGCACTAACTCCGCGAGTATGACGACCTAAGTTTGCTTTTCTGTGAGGTTCATATGAAGTAAAGTAGATCATCTATCTATCTACTATATATAAATAAAAATGTAATGTTCGTTTGTTCCTACCGATTCCTTTGAAATTTTGACACAATGTTGCATTTGAATACGTACGTGTTTTTATATAATATACATGTTGAGATTCCCCCCACTGGGGGGGGAGATGGACATTGATTAAGGCTTACCATGAAGAACTCTGCTTCTATTGATACTATTTTAGATGCAGTTTTTTGCATTTTTGATTGTGTTTTAATAGGGTATGTCAACAGAGTATACACTAAAAAGGGATTTTTCGAAAAATTCCCCCCACGAGGGAAGTGTTATACATTTATAATAGATACATTTTGAGCCACAACAACGCATGGCAGGGTCTGCTAGTTGTTAATAAAAATTTCAACAATTTTTCTTCATTTACTTTTCATAACATTTTAAATTATATTATATTTAGGGATATATTAATGACTTAAGTGATTTGAATATAATAATTTATTTTTTTTTATGATACTTTTTTAGCTAATTAACTTTTAATCAGAATTTTCTAATTAAATTTACAAAATATCTTCTAAATCAGGGGTCAAAAACTTGTGGCCTGTTAAGGCTTCATATCTGGCCTGCAGCCTTGATAATTTCTTTTCTAAAAATCAATATTTCTAAAATCTTGCAGGGATTAAAACAGAAAAATTCAAATGTTAAACTGTTTATGCAAGTCATAAAGGCCTGGCAACAAAAGGGCCTTTGTTAGAGCCTGTTTTAAATTACAGCATGTTTTGGTTTACTGAATAATTTCTTGAATATGGCTCGCATCTGATATACATCTATTTGACTGGCCCTTTGCTGTGTTTGAGTTTGAGACACTTGTTCTAAATGATATATTTTAAGAAAATGAAATAGTAATTAAAATTTAATTTTATTGATTTCCAAAATTAACTTTATGATTTTAAATGTATCTTGTATAATAAATTTACTTTTTTTATTAGTTATATTTGTTCCAAATAAATTTTTACAGTTATTAACATAAAATTGAATTTATTATTGATTTATAATAATTTTTTAACTTTAATTTCAGATTACCTCAATTCTTGAAGGTTCAATTGATACTTTTACCAGTATAGCTGTGATTTTGATTGTATTTATTCTTGCAGTTGTTGGAACAATTTTTCTTGCTGTCCAGGTAAATAAATGTTATTTTTTTACATCCTTTTAAAATAAAAAATTAACTCCATAAAGGGAATAAATTATAAATTAAAAGATACAAAAGAATAAATTACAATAAACAAAATGTGTACAAGTTAACAAAAATACAGTAATACCTCAACTTATGCAAACCCGGAGTTATGTGATTTTCAAACCTCGTCGATTTGTCTTTTGTTTGAGTGCCACACAACTCTTGATTACTCACTCCTCCCACACTATTGTTTAGCTTACACGTTCAGACGTGCTGCATGGAATCAACACATAGCTACAATTTATTTTGTGTTATTTATTTCTGTGTTTGTTATATCTACGGAGACTTGAGAGACTATCTGGTGATTTCTTATAACCGTGAACGAATGAAAAGACGAGATAAGATTAACGAGAACATTTATTAGCTTACGTACATCCGATTTGGATTTTACACAAATTACGAAATTATACCCCGATTTACACAAATTTGACTTACGTGGTTATCACTTTGTCCCACCTATTGCGTAAGTCTGGGATAATACTGTATTATAGACAAGTAAATTTATTTCAGCTTATTATTAGAGATAATTTTATGTCAAGAAATATTAAGAAAAAAATTTATTAAATAGATAAGTTTTAATTGACCAAGAAAAACTGTGGTTATTAGTTGCCTAGTTGAAATTCATAATTGGATATTCATATCTTAGTCATGTTATTGTATACAGTACTCAATTTATAACATTTATTCTTTAGCCGAACTCATAACAAAAGTTTTCCAAAAACTTATTTTTTGTTTTTTTACATCGTTTTTTTTTGTTTAAAAAAATATTTATAGTGAGTGAAACAAAATTAATTGTGACATTTCTATGCAATTTGTTTTTTGACTGGATTATCAATAAAGATATTTTTTGTTTCTTCACTTTTTAAGTATAAATCATTACATGCATTTTCCTGGCATAAAAAAAAACTATAATTAAAAATTGCTATAACAGTTATAGTGCTTTAAAGCACCCTTATCTTAAAATTTATTATAACAAATTGCACTTATATATTGAATTTTGCATTGTAAACAGGAGCATGCATTTATCTTTTTGCCACAGATCAAGAAATATTTAAGAACAGTTTTGGGTTCAACCATATAGTCTGAAAGTGAAAAAAAAAATTATTAAATAAAATACCAAACACTGCTAAGGGAAATAGGACTGAAGATGAATTTCATTATTTAGAGGCTGTATATTATTGACCTGAAAAAACTGATCAACTGATATTGAATCTTCACTCAGTTATAATTTTAAAAAAACTTTTTTAAAGCAAGCAAATTTATAAAACAAAAATTAACAAAATTACTAAAAAAATTAAAATAAATTTAAATTTGATTATCATTTGTGTGAAACAACATTAAAACAATTTCTATAGTTCTATTGCAAAAAAAAATAATTGCAATTAATTTAAAAAATTGTAATGAAGCATTCAAAAATGTCATCAAAATTAATGCATAATTAAATAAATGAATAAAAATTATTAAAAACAATTATAAAATCTAAAACTAAATTAATATTGAATAAATTAAAACTAAAAATAATAAAATAATAATTAAAACTCTGGCTTTACATCAATACTGAAACCAAAATCAAAATTAATTAAAATCAAATCAATTGAAAATTAAAACAATGTTTTTAAAACTGTTCAAAACTTTTGAAATTTGCAAATTGTAAATAAATTAATTTTAAATATACATTATTTGAGACAGTGACAGAACATTTTGCTTTTACTATATACAGATACAGAATACAGATTTCTGGTCAAGCCAGCCCAATACTAGCCAGATGGCAACCTTAATGTCACCCTATTGTCTCTAAAATGGGGACAATTAGTTTAGATTAAGTGCAATCTCTTGTCACACTGACTATATGAAAGAAAAGTCCACCATGATGGATTTCACCTTGTATATGGGGTGTTGTGTAGTCTGCTTTGTCAACACAAAAGTTTCCAAGAAACTAATGCTTAATTGTTCTTATTGTAATTTTAAAAATTTATAATCTTTGACTGAAACAAATAATTAATTTTCTTATTAAATGTGAAAGAATTGTTTTAAGAATTCAAAACTGTGATGGGATTTGCTTGATTCTGATTAAATTGCCTGATTATTTTTTTTATGCGGTTAATTGTCCATCACTAATATATACACATGACTGTTTATAGAAAAGCATCAATGTAAAACAAAAACTGAACTAAATAGATCAAGAAAATTCAGATTTAATAAATTTATTTTTGCTTCAAAAAATTTTTTTGTAAATAATTAAATTATAAAATAATTTTGTGCTGAAATTATAGTTAAAACATTCTATAAATGTCACTTTTTTAAAATAACTGTTTGTTATAGATATATGGTGAAAGCATGCATCTTGTTGGTGTTACAAGCAGCCTGATAAATCAAACGCTTGTCTATAATTCTGATATCCAAGAGTTACTACCTGAGAGTTTGTTAGATGTCCAAGGAACATTAGATTCAATGTTAGGTGATGCATATGTGTATGGAAGAGAATGGATTTCAACATCAGTATGTATTTTTTAAAATATTTAAAATTTTTATTATATTGTTGTTTAATTATAAAAGTTATAAATAGTGACTTTATTCAATAATGTATTAGAATATAAGAAATTACTTCACACTAAACTCTTATAGTTTGATTGTATGACTTTATCTTCAAGAATTTCAAAATATGTTTTTTCTAAATGTTACTGAATTATTAATTACAGTAGATTCTGGTTATTAGAGTCAATGGGTTAATTGTAGTAACTGTAGTAATTTGGAGCAAATCCTAATTACCAAAAACAAATCAAGAAAATAATTAGAATTTGTTTTGATTTGAGAACATTATACTGTTTAATTGAGACATTGACTGTTAAATGGCATGCTCTGTGACATGTGGAGGCCATTACTGGTGATCATAGCTGATTCACTCAGTAACACAAACATTCATATTCACATAGTGTAGTGATTCTACTTGCAGCAGCTGCTAGATAACAGGCATGTAATTTTGTAAATTTTTAGACTCTTGCCAAGATATCATGAAGAGATTTGACACTAGAAAATGCAAATGCTTTATTTGAACAAATGAAAAACTAACTACCTGACATCAGTTATTGCCAGAAAATTGATAAACTATATCCTTGAATCAGTTAATGTTTGATACACGCATTCCATTAAAACTATTTTTAATATACACAGCAATCAAAATCTGATATTAAGCAAATATACACCCACAACTGCCATAAATGATCGGGCCAAATTTGGATATAATGATTATAAATTAGAAATGAATTTGGCACTAGAATGAGGCATTAGGCACCATCTCGTATTAAAATTAATAATTATAATATTTAATTAATTAATTTAATTAAACTGGATGAAGAGAATTGGCCCGAAGCAGGACTTGAATCCACAACTCCTGCTTACCATGCAGATGCATTGCCAGTTATGCTATCCTCCTCTTATCCTAATTTCCTCTTCCAGTATATATAAGTTTAAGATGGTTATATCTTAATGGAAGAGAAGATTGGACTGAAGGTTCAGGTAGCATAACTGGCAGTGCATCCGCACGGTAAGCGGGAGTTATGGGTTCAGGTCCCGCTTTGGGTCAATTTTCTTCTTCCAGTTTAATCTAAATTAATTAATTAAATATAATTATTAATTTTGGGGGATGTGTTCCAACCATCAAGACTGCTGGTGACTTTTCCTGTTCACTTTATTATTTGCATAAAGTTTAAGTGTTGATTGATTCTGACTAACTTAAAGTGTTATAAAAGTTTATATTTGTTTTAACTAATATCACCAGAGGTAATAATAATATAAGTAAAAATGCAACGTTCTCCACCAAAGCAGGGAAAACTGCCAATGAATTGCTTTAAACCAGAAAGCAAAAAGAATCAACCATCCTCATCAAACTTCAGGTTAATAATGGATTTTAACTTAAATTCTGAAAAAAACTCTCATGAAGACTTCACAGAGGACATGAACCCTAACCAGAATTTGTCACAACTAAGCACTCATAGTTTCTCAGGTGAGTCAACTAACTTCGACCCTACTTTACTTAACAAACCGGACAATCTACAAGACATCTCTACAGCAGTCTTATGGAACAAAATCTCCAACTTGATTAACACTTCTAACAATAAACTTTTTAGCTAAATGATCATTATAAAAGAAGATCTTGACCTTATACTTGAAAACGTCCGTAAAACTAAAGAACAGCAGAAAAAATGGAAGAATAAATAAATAAACCTAAAACAACAGGTCGAAAAATTACAAGTAGATAAGGACTGTATTTAATTTATAATGGACTATTTAATTAATGATCATCACCACAATAATATAATTATATATAATTATCCCAATTCTAAAACTATTTCTAGACTAGAAATTCATAATTTTATTACTACCTCATTAAACATGCAAAAATTTTTTGCGTTAAACTTATAAAAAATGTGATCATATTCGTGATTGCATTTTTTCCACCTTTATACAGAAGAAACAACAGAATTTGCTAGAAGAATGGAAAAATATGCAAATATCACCAGACTTAACAAAAAACTCAAGGATTAGATGAAAATACTCACTCCCAACTTTCTACAAACTGCGAAAACATAATTCTCAGGTCAAACTATGTAATGACACTTTAATAAATGAACATGAAAAATTAACTTAGTTTAAATACCGGGAAATTAGTCCATGTGGATACCTTTCTTCTGTCTTCTAGGTTAACAAATACAACAAGTTGATATACTAAGAAGTAAAGTAAAATTCAATATAATAAAACTTATTTGAACAACCAATTATTTACTATTGTCAACTGGAATAGCCATGGTCTTAAACATAAAATTCCTCTAATCAACTCTTTATTCCAAGCTTGTAGCAGATCTCTTTGCTATAACTTGAGAAAACTTGGATAACCTCTGAATTAACTTATAAGTCAAATTTTTTTGATAAATTTATAATAGAATCAGTAATGGCACATAAACCAATAGGCCCAGGTTGTCTTAGCGGTATTAATAAAAAAAGATTTTTGTAAAATAATACAAACAAAAAATCTGACAACTACATCCTGCTTCTTATCTCAATCAACAAATCCATTCTTGCAAATATAACTAATAAACTAATGACTCTAATGCTTGTTTATATCCCTCCTGATGATTTAACAAATCTAAATGAAACCTCCAAACTAATTGATATTTGGTAACGTATAACTCCCTACTCTATTATACTAGGAGATTTTAATGCAAGAATCGGTGAAACAATGGACTCTAAATATGATGGACCTAATCTTCTAATACAAAATACTCATCAATTGAAAGATAAACAGCTTAATAGGCTGGGGAAAAAATAATAGAAATAATAACGGATCTTAAAATGTACATAATAAATGGATGCATCAAGCCTGATATTCTTGCAGAATACACTTGTTTAACATATGCCTGAAAATCTACTATTGATTATACAATCTGCTCAGACTTACTACTGGATTGCTGTCTGGACTTCACCACAACTACTTTTGACATCTCTGATCACCTACCTACTATAGTAAAATTTTTACTATTTTTTACTAAGAAATCAGAAAACTTATCAAGTAAAAGTCAAAGAATAAAATACGAAACTTCAAGATATTCAATAGAAATTGAAAATCGATTTACTGACATTCCGATAATAACAGAAAACAATAGTGAATAAATTTATAAATTAATGACAAATATAATGAATGATTATATATACAATAGTAATGAAAAAAGAAACCTCCATAATAGATTCAGACAAATCTGGTACGATTTTGATTGTCATAAAATGAAAATGGAAAAGCAATCTAAACTAAAAATTTTCAGACTAAACTCTAATGATACTAATTTTATTAATTACAAGAAAGCCAAACAATCATATAACAACTTACTCAAGACAAAAGAGAAAAACTACTTCAGGAAACTCGAATCAAACTTAATCAAAAATAGTAAAGACAGTAAACTATTCTGGTCTACAATAAGAACATTCCATTTTAAATCAAACCTAACTGAAAATTCACCAATCATTGATTTTGATACTTGGAAAAATTTTTATCAAAGATTTCCAAAAATTTATTCAAACTACCAATAATAAACACTGATGCTTATAATGAATATTTAGCCTCTGATTTTACTATTGAAGAACTGAATGAAACAATTCAGAAAACAAAGAGCAACTCAACCCCAGGAAATGATAATATACTAAATTTATAAAAATGCTTCCAAATAGCTCCAGGTTAAAATTGTTAAATCTCTTTAACACCATGTACAAAGCCACTTCTTTTCCTGATTCTTGGAATACAGTTATTCTTACCATGATCCATAAAAAGGGTGATCAGCTTTTCCCTAATAATTAGACCTATAGCATTATTATCAACTAAAAGAAAATCTTTACCTCAATACTGGCAAATAAATTTCAACAATGGACTAAAGTTACTGATCAGGAAGCTAAATTTCAATATGCTTTTACCAAAAATAAAGGAACTGAATCAGCAATATTCATATTACTAATGATAATGCAACTTCATCTATTAAAAAAACATGGAAAAGTATATGTTGCTTTCATTGATATACAAAAAGCTTTTGATTGAATCTATATCCCACTACTAGTAAAAAATTTAAAAGCCTGCAGTGCAAGTACCTGATTTGTATCTACTATAAAAAAGTTTTTCTCAAATTATAATATAAAGATCAAACAAGGCAAGATCCTTTCCCTCCCTCTAACTCTTTCTTGTGGTGTTCTCCAAGGTGATCCTGTTTCGCTATATTTATTTAATTTCTTTCTACTCGGCATTGATCAACTTTTTCATAATTCTATCGATGGTATTGAAAAAAAAAAAAACAGAATCTTTCACTACATACTATTTGCAGATGATCTAGTAATACTAGCTCCCACCAAAATATCATTACAAAGAAAAATTAACCAGCTAAATCGTTATTTTAAATCAATTCACTTAGTAATAAATCCAGCTAAAACCAACATTATTATTTTTTGCAATAATAGCAAAATATCTGAAAAAGAAACTAAAATATACCATGACAATACTCTACTACAAACAGTTAATGAAGTAAACTATCTGGGTGTCATCTTTGATTGGAATGTAACCTTCAAAGCTCAAATCTCAAGAATCAACATCAAAGTAAAGCTGGCTATCGATAACCTTCTATTTCTATGCTCAACCCTGAAAACCTCTAATTTGAATATCCATATGAAACTATACAATTCTATAATCAGCTCTATTATTTATTATGCAAGCTGGAGTCTAGATTAGTCCTTTCATGTTTATTTCCTCAAGTCCTTTCATGTTTATTTCCTACGTAAATTATTCCATCTGGAAAGAACAATTCCCAGTTATGTTCTCCGACATGAAACAAATCGTATCTGGTCATTTCCCCTGCTATTAAAATGTATAATTAAATTTTATTATAGACTCAAATTCAAAAGTGACAATAATATAACTTTCCTACATCAAGAAATAATCAAGCAGAACAAAAATGTAAATTACAAGCAACTTTGGCAATACAAATTATTAGTGTTGTAACGAATAGCCAAATATTCAGCCAAACTATTCGACTTGATTATCGCACGTACGAAAATTGGCGCGCAAACCGTGTTATGGCAAGGACCCTGCTCTCTATTGGCCTGCTGTCACTACGCTTCGCCAATCGCGTTAATTCTTGACAGTTGAAGCAGACAGACATGAGCGTCATGGCAGTATGTGATAAGTGATGATATCAAATGTGGATAACAATGAAATGTCCTACACGTGTAAATAACGGAGAAAGAACAGAGAAGGACCGTGGAGTGAAAATGTGAAAATAAATATGAAATTGAGTTGATAACATAATCGAACGAGTCGAATCAGCTTATTGGCGTGAAATTCGCGGCCGTCAATGCCAAACAATTGTTGTCATAGACTTCGGAAAGCTAAATGCTTGTAATGAAAGTCACTTAGCGTGCACGGGCGAAAGCCTGGGGCCGTTCGGGCTATCAAGCTGTCTCAAATCTGTGAAATCATAACTGTGACTTATATCGACGTTGTCCTATCAGTCTCTTTCCTCCGTTATCACCAGGCTGAGTCACGTAATGGTAAAATGGAAACTCTACGACGGAAAAGTGACAAATCGAAAGTATCGTGAGCGTGTATTGTGATGTATGCACAGGCATACATGGATTAGAGCGAGAGAGGAACGAGAAAGGGAAGAACAAAGACGAGCGCTTAAAAAGAAGGATAGGCAGGGTCAGACCCTCAGATGTGTGAGGATTCTCCAACGATAGGCATGTACGTGTGCTGATCTTTGTAATTATAAATTGTGAATACATGTGACTAATATTATTTTCTTTTTTATTTTGTGCATGTTACAAGTTATAAATAAATATAAACAAACAACACTAACTCTATAACATTAACTCTAAATACCAAAATGATTAATTTACTGTGTTTTTATTTATTACTCCTGTTTTTAGGTATTCGGTATTCGGCCGAATAATGATTAAATATTTGGTATTCGGCCGAATAGTGAAAAATAGGCCGAATACTGAATAGTAACCGAATATTCGTTACATCACTACAAATTATGTAAAATTTTGAACTCATTTGGCATATCAGAACCATTATTTAAAGATATCATTCAGGATTGGAAATATGGTTATACTCTTCTATTAAACTCTGCCATATCTCAATCTATAAATAAAGATCAGCTCTCTTTAAACCATAGTAATTATCATCCCTGGTACATCAACTTATTTGAAATACCATCTTCTCAGCCATATATGTGGTAACCAATTGATTTGAATGTGAAACAACTAATAGTCCAACTATGCCTTAACGAATATTCTCTCTTTGTCAATGATACCTACATAAACTTTTCAAATACCCATTATTGTTTATGCAAATCTGAAGACTTCTCAGCATTCCACCTTCTACAAAACTGCCAAGAACTTACAAATATGCATGAACAATATAATATCATATGAATATGTAACTGTAGATCACCTCTTGAACTCAAAATAAATTTAAACTTTCTCAATAAAAAGGATCTATATAAAATTTATAATTACTTCGTTAAAATCACAGAAAAAATTTTTAAAAAAATTAAATAAATGTTATTAATCTATATATATATAAAAATGAATGTGTGTGTGTGTGTGTCCTTCATGCATTAGCACACCGTTTATCCGATTGCCGTGAAACTTTGGGAAGTTGTTTAATATACTCCAGCGAAGGTTTGTGGCATAGTACGATTGCCATAAAACTTCGGAAAGTTTTTTAATACACTCCCGTGAAGGTTTTTGGCATAGTACATTTATCCTACAATAGATGGCGCGCGTTTATACGAGCATTCAAGCACAGTGTGTTCGATCGATTTCAAATTGTGAAGATCATTTCCCCTCTTCAAAAAATATCTCTATATACGCATTTGTGAACTGTTATTTACGATATTTGTAATAATTTTTGTTTAATCACTTTATTTCAACTTTCTTTTTTGCTAATTATGTATTCGCTCGAACTTTGTTAAAACCTTAACTGTACCCCGAACAACAACCGAAGTTGTAGGAAGAAATTTGTGTATTTTACCGATCTAGGTATCCCCCTTTTCCAAATTTTAATATCGACTCGAAATAATAATGTAATAATAATAAGTTTTAATAAAAATTATAAAATGTAAATTGAATTTTGTCATGACGAGTTTGCTTAAATTTCCTTTCTTCTGAGATTGCAGCAATGCGCGACGGGTAAGCTAGTAGTAAATAAAAATCATTATAAAACTTAAATGTCCTAATATGGTATTTTTTACTTATTCTGTTCATGTCTATAAGATATAAGGCAAAATGACTGTACGGTTCTGTTAAATTATGATTGTTTCATTATCAAAATAATACTTTTGTAAACTAAAATTGTTAACTAATATCATCTACTAGCAGACCCTACCACGCGTTGTTGTGGCTCAAAATGTATCTATTATAAATGTATAACACTTACCCCATGGGGGGAATTTTTCGAAAAATCCCTTTTTAGTGTACATTCTGTTGACATACCTATTAAAACGCAATCAAAAATGCAAAAAACTGCATCTAAAATAGTATAATAGAAGCCAAGTTCTTCACGGTAAGCCTTAATCCTAACCATCTCCCCCTGGTGGGGGAATTTCGACATGTATATTATATAAAAACATGTGCGTATTCGAATGCAACATTGTGTCAAAATTTCAAAGGAATTGGTAGGAACAAACAAACATTACATTTTTATTTATATACAGTAGATAGATAGATGATCTACTTTACTTCATATGAACCTCACAGAAAAGCAAACTTAGGTTGTCATACTCGCAGAGTTAGTGCCATCTGTTGGACATAAAAGCTTTAATCCTAGATGATATCTTTTAATTTATATGAATGTTTAACGGAATAATATACAGCCTATGTCCACCCCAAAGTTCCATTCTAAATATTGGTGAAAGAATTTTTGAAATTGGATGAGTAGTTTCGGAGATTACCCGCTACATCCAAACTTATTTACAAACATTACCTTTTTATAATATTAGTATAGATATGTATAAGAGAGAGATTTCCCTGTAACAGGGAAATCTCTCTCTTTTGCTAATAAATTTGAATTGAATAATTATTAATTTTAATACGAGATGGCGTCTAACGCCTCATTCTAGTGTCAAATTCATTTCTAATTTATGATCATTATATACAAATTTAGCCTGATCATTTATGGCAGTTGTGGGTGTATACTATTTTTAATGTAAATATTTTTCTGATCTGTATCATTTTTTTAGCATTTAAATATTTTTGTTAGTAACTGTAGTTTACGTTTTGTTATATCTTACATATTTTTTAACATTTTACATAAACTTTGCATAATTGGACCAGAGTATTCTAGTGCTGATATGTATCAATTAACCAGAAGCTACTGTAATTGTAATTCTATAATCCAAAAAGATTCAACTATTTTTAGTTAATGATTACAAAATTTGATTACAAGGTCCTGAAGAAGTAGCCAAGGCACTTTTTAATATAATTTTTATTGGTTTTAGCACCATTATTTTAGTGTATTGCTATACAAATTTCATAGTATATT
>NW_019385791.1:0-4719 GCF_000671375.1 Centruroides sculpturatus
TTAGAGAAGTAACAAAAAAAAAAAAAAAAAAAAAAACTCTTTGAAAATGGAATAATAGTATAATTTTATTGTATATCATAATATTACGGATTTTATTACAAAATTTTAATTTTTCTATACATTTATTTGTTAATAAGAAAATGACCTAGTTCAATGAAGCAGAAATTGTCCATCATTGAAAAATTAAACGTTAAGAACTCTATTAGAAAAGCAATCAGTAGAAACGTAGACGAAAAGAACATTTGTCAAGAACTTCTGTTCTTTATTAACTTGCCAATATCGATCGAGGAACACATTAATTGCATCTTTTCACAACTTTCTGAAAATAATGTCTAATACGTTAAATGTTAACAAATTTGAATATATTTGTGCGTATATATATTATGTGTTAATTCTTTATAAACTATTTTAAGTATTATATTAATATAAATATTTGCATTGAATATAATATCTATTTAAGAATTTGAAGTTATTACAATTATTTTTGCTTATGATTTACAATTTTATAAGAAAAATAGAATCATTTATATTTGACGTAGTTATCTGCTAATCAAACTGAAACAAAAAAAAAAACTTGAAAAAAAAAACTAATAATTAGTAATATGTTACTTGATTATATTATAGATTTTGAACTCTTCCATCTTACTAAAATGTATATTATAATACTGTGTATTTATATTACTGTCATGTTTGCCGTACTAATATACTATGAATTCATATTTGAAGTGGTATTTAAAAACAGATTGAGTATCTTGAACAGGTTCTGAATATCTGAAAGGGAAAATGGAAAAAGAAAATTCTTGAATAACTTTCTATATATTTATAAAACAATTTTATTTATATGAAACTATTTTATATCTGTACTTGAAATAATGATATAAGATTAGAGGAGAAGGTGGTATTATGGAACCCCAATTACATTTTAGTGAGTTGTAAACAAGGTATCATAACTACACCCACATTTTTTGTGCGAAAAGTACTGGTAACTAGTAATTTAAATGTTCCTAATTGGATTTTTCGCTAGTGTAACTATAAGTATGGTTTTTGAAGGCTTTTGTACAAAAAGTCCGAAAGTAGGCTTAGAGAAAATCGGGTGGTAATATGGAACCTTACTGTATATTTTCAAAAAAATGCTTTAATGTAGCCAAAAACAAATAGGAAAGGACAAAAAATGTTAAATAATTACAAAATTATTTACTCCAATGTATTTTATCGCAAAAATGCTTTTATAATAGAAAAATATGACCTCCATCAACAATATATATTCCAGCAGCTCTTTTTCGATATTTTCAGACTTTCTACCTAGTGTCTTTTTCCCAAATTGCTCCGGACGAATGTCTGATTGCAAAGAGAGAGTTCGGAGGAGTTGAGTTCCATATTACTGTAAAAGCACCAAAGGGGTCCGTATTTCACGCATCGCCATCTCGAATTAACTTATGTCTGTCGAGACCAAAATTTAAAAAACGTGAACATCACACAGATTAATATGTACCCCTAAGTCTCTGGAACGGAATACATGCACCAGTGAACCTACAACTACGCGATTTATATTTTAAAAATAATTAAATTCACTTAGCATTCAAAACTTGTGAATTTTGAAAAAAACAAATTTGCTGATTAAATACGGACAACCGTTTAACTGAAGTAAAACGGGTTTTCCCCTTGCTACGGATGTCTGTCTAGTTCAGTTCAGCCACATTCCGCTACAGTTCGCCTTTATTATCAGTTCGAAATGGGGTGGTTCCATAATACCCGCAGTGTTCCATAATACCACCTTCTCCTCTATGTTATATTCTTTGCAAATAAAATTTGAATTCAATTAAGTTTGTTTTAATTTAATTTAAATCAAACGTTTAGCTTAAATATACGAATATATTCATTTTGTACAATGTGGGCATATGGACATCCTGGACCTATTAATATATAAACAATATACCAGGTGAAAGTAAGTGTATTAATATTAGGTACCTGCATATTATTAAGTTCTTTCCCCTGCATGGAGCATTATACTCTATTTAACGTGGAATAATCAGCAAAAGGATAAATCTTCTATTTCATTCTTCAATTATAAAAATGATAAAATGTGATGAGTGCATTATCAATGCCAGTGCGTAGATATAACTTTATTTATGAGGCATACGAATATCTTAATATTTTGGTTTTTCTACATCCCACACTACGAGTTTGGTAGCCGCATGTCTAAAACCATCTTGTATTTAGCTGTTTTATTTTATGCACTCTGTTTTGGTGATGACGGGCAACACTTGTTTGTTAAAGATGGGCGTACAAGATGGGGTATGTCCGTCTTGTCTACATATAATACACACATATAGAAATCCATTGTAGCCGAAATTTCAGACTTTTTCCATGCGTTAATACAAATTCTAGGTTACATTACTTTCAAATCTATGTCTCATCCTGGAGCATATAAACACACTTCAAACAAAAGAAAACACATAAGATACACAATCATGAAGGAGAAAATAAAATACACGAATTATACCAAAAGAAACAATTTGTTGAAGTTATCGTTAAAGTCAATTAAGTCACACGCATATTTTCCCGTCAAACAGCTTATCATCCTGTCCGTTACATGGATAAAATAGGCATTCCAATGTCCATATATTTGGACAAGATGAGTGAAAGTGTCTTAAACCTTCTATTTCTTTCACCCGAGACATGCTATTCGGAGTTAATGGTACTTATGTGTATTGAAGTTCACTTAACACTGTTCACTGCAATAAAGTTTTCACATGTGTCATCACTCGTTTAGAAGTAATTGTCATGTTTTCTTAATAGACCATGTTGTTCGGAATGACCCTATATTTATTTTTCTTTCTAAATTCTCATCTCTACGTTTATTTTAGTCGAACATAAACTTTACGACTTTTATTCTGTTTGTGTTATTTGACAGTAATATATAAGAAGATTTTTTTTGACATAATGTATTGATTTTTTCTTGTTTCGGAAGTTTTGAAATAAAAATAAAATAATAAATGTAGTCGACATCCTAAGGCAATGAGAAAAATAATCGTATTTTTTAGAACTACTAAAATATTGTTTTTTCTTAATTTTTCAGTCGGTTTTATTAAAGCTTCTTTTCATAATCTTTAATAAACAAAGAAATTAGTATTTTTAATAAAATTTTCTAACTCGCATTTTTTAAAATAAAATATTCAATTTTTATTAAAAATACATAAAATATAAAAATTTATATATACAATATACATATTTGTTAAATACAAATTAGCGGAATTTAACACAGTAATTTTGTGATATTTAATGCATGGAAATAAATATAATAATAATTGTCGCATCTTTAATTTACAAACAATTGATTTTATTTGTATAACTTCTTTTAATATTTTAAAAATTAATTTTCTTTACAAATAACATCTATCTATACATAATAATCAATGAAATTAATATTGCAAAAAAGTCTTTCTATTAAATATCATTTTTCGATACTTTACTTTTAAAAATTATAGTCTACGTAAGTAGTTCTTCATTTGTGTTTTTATTCTTTAACTTTTAAAGATGTACTCTCACATACCTCATGAAAAATTCGTTAAATTATTTTATTTAAGAGAAATAAAATTGACTATTTTTTCACGTGTATTTTAGCCTAAGTATAGCTTGTCATTAAGAATAAAAATTATCTATGTCTATTCATCAGTATAAAATATTTATGTTTAGATTAGGAATTTATAAGAGAAAAATTACATAATTTTGATATTAGTACATTTTAAGAAATCTAAACTTAAAAATCTAAATCTTAAATCTAATCTTAAATTTCATTGAAAACTAGTTTTTAAACTGGGTTTTCAATGAAAAATGTGAAGAAAATTGACAATGTTCCAAGAAGGTTAGAAAAATGTTTTATTTTAAATGACATATTATTGCAATCATAGACTGAAAACACAAAAATTCATTTATCAGTTTATAAACATAACTCAATAAATGGCACGAAATTTGCATTGAGAAATAGAAAATTGGCGTGAAAGTACGAGTAATAATGGATTTTAAAGCTGTAGAAAAGTAAAAAATGACAGTTTTTCAAGAAATGTTTTATCATTAAATCTTGATTAGTAACAAAAATACAGTTATATATTTCCTAAGCATCTCCAATTCCAAATTTTGCATCCCTATAAAAGGTATGTTACCAGGGGCGTGCTGTGACATTTGATGATAGGGAAGCTGTGTTTTTGTAACAAGCCGACTTCCAGGGGCAATCAGTCAGTGATGGTCTAGGGCCTATTCGTATTCGTTTGTTCGATAAGCCAGTAAAAACCGTAGACTTCTCTAAATGTATTTTTAATTAATAGATTATCTAACGCAGTTAATAAATAAGCAAGCTCAATATAATTAACTCTGTTATATTAGATTTAATAGATTCTCTACTCCCTCTAAATGCCAATTCTCGCTTCGATAACATCTACTAATTAAAATATAATATATCTATTAGCCGTAACTATCTCGTTATAATTTTCAATATTTATTTTATATTGTGTACTAATGTTAAATTCTATTCTATTTTGATTTCCAAATTGCTTCAATTTTTTACGAAAGAATCGATGGAGATTTAGGATTTTCGTGTCTTTTTCCAGCTTTACTAAAATTATTTAAATCGTCAAAGCCAATCTCATTCCACACACTAATTTTATTTGAAAATAGTAGGCAAGGCCAATAAAACAATTTTTGCATTTTTATGCATCCACA
>NW_019385791.1:5084-12443 GCF_000671375.1 Centruroides sculpturatus
TTCTTTCCCCTTTTTTTCCCTCCTTTCTTCGTTCTATGGTCTACCTCTGTGGAGAGTCTCTCCCCGAAATTCCTTTACTTATTGGCTATTGAAAACACCCTAAAACAAGGGGAGAGGTGAGGTAAGAAGAGAAGTAAGGGGGACGAGAGGGAGGAATGAAGTGAGAAGGAGCGGGAGAAGGTTTTTGGAGTCTACGTGAGACGAAGGGAGAGTCTGAGAGACAGACAAAGAGATATCCATGATAGACCCATGGAAATTAAGAACGAATCTTCACATCATAACTGCCAACAGTTGTGCGACTTGAAGGAAAAAAGGGAGATCCTTCCAACTTTATGTAAGACCCTCACTAAGGACATTGCAAAGAGAAACGATCTTCGAAGGCCTTACATACTAGCATTGGGTACCCCTTTTCTGAGTTCTAACTTTCCTTTACCTATCCCCTATCTTCTTATCTTAGTTAATATTAGTTTAAGTCTTATTTGTTATTAGTGTTTAAGATAGATTTAGATTTTCATACAATGATTTTCAATAACGGTTCTTTATGTCGTGTTCTATGATTCGGGAGTTTGTTTGTGTAACCTTGTTCGCGATTCTGATTGTTTCTAACTGTCGGGACATAAAGTTAGCACTGGCATTCTAAAGAAGCCTGTAGTTAAGCTTTCAATCTTAATTAAAGTTGTCCTTTTTGTCGTACTTTGCTTCAACTTGTCTTCCTTAAAGATGAAAACTACATACTTTCACAGAGTTTTACTGTATTTGGATACTGATTATTATTTTTTGTTTTGAAAGATTGAAAAATATCCAATCTTTCAAAACAAAAAAGCTTTGCATTTAATTTTTTTTTAAATTTTTAAATAGTTTTGGAAAATTTTGAGATATTCTTTCTTATTTTTTAGAAAATACAAGGGAAGCGGCGCATCCACCGCTTCTAATGACGGCACGCCACTGCTGAATAATACATTAAAGATGCTATCACAACTGTTTAATTCAGTGTTTCTCAACCTCTACCGAATCGTCGTCTCCTTCAACGTAGTATCGCCCCCTTCAATAAAACCGTTACGTAGTATCGCCCCCTTCATTTCAAAATTCCGATGCCGAGGGCCAAGGCTAACGCCAAATTCGTACTGCATTGAATAGACTAGTGACTAGTATAATGTTATTTGTTTAATTATTGTACGATATAACGAATAAAATATCTAATTATTTTTAATATAATGTTTTACTATATCGCCCAGAAAATTATTTTTCGCCCCCAAAATATAAATTGTTACTAATCGCCCTCTGAACATTGAAAAACGCCCACATGGGGGCGATATCGCCCCCGTTGAGAAACACTAGTTTAATTAATGACAGTGTGGTATCATCTCTTTAATGACTTGATAGTGATAGTTTGCATTCTCCACCAAATTGAATTCTTAGACGTCTAATTTTCTTGCGTTGAGTGATCATTTTTCTGAGAGCTTATGGAATCGATGGTCTACGGTGAAGTGCAACGCAGCATTGCTGTTATTTTTTTAACACAGCTTTACAAAGTACACGTTCAAGATGATAGTCATGGTAACTAATAAGAATAACATTCAATATTTGTGACCACTTTTGTAACTATAACGTGTATGCTTATCCAAAGAATACTTACTGCCTTTTTAGTTTGCAGAGCCAGCAGTGCATCAGTCGTAAATTTTGGTATTAATTTTTTTTACTAGAATATCTTCCATATGTCCTGAAATGTCACGACACTAGACTTGACTGTATTTGAATTGCTAAATATCTCTCTAGACAACATAGAACATATATATATTAATTAATATAACCCGGTATATTTAAAACATTTTTATGAATATTCGTCCATTCTATAGCGATGGGGAATACAGTGGGTGATCGGTTAACGAACATAATCCATTCAAAGACTGTTCGTTTCGTTATCTGAATTGTTTGCTAACCGATTATCAATTTACCATAGAATTTTATGGGAATTTGATTAATCCGTTCTGGACGCTCCCCCCAAAAAAAAAAAATTATATACTTTCTTACTAAGTTTATTTATGTGTAATAATAAAATTACATATATACACAGTCTTGCATTTTTATTACTCATGTTTTTCCCATTTGTAGTTGTTAATGCCGACATCTGTTATTAAAGATCCTTTGAAGAAGTGGGAGGATGTCAGAACAACTGTCTTAGAATGGCATCCAAACCGGGTTGAGGTTAATAGGCTTAGGGATCTCTACAATTACAATGCTATTAATTACTGTACTTCTGAAAAATTCTGAAGAAAAGGGAAAAGCAATCGACTTTAGACAGATTCTTTAATCCTCTTTTTCAAAATAAAACATATCTGGCCAAGTTTCTTGGTGTTCTTCATTCAAGAGTTCTTGGCGTTCTTCTGTCGTTAGATCAGTTTCAGGTTCCATTATGCTCTTCAATGTTCTTTATTTCTCAGATGTAAATTTTGTTACTCCTTTAGCTGCATGAGTCTTCTTGATTATACTGTATCTTTCTTAGATAAGATTAAACTGCGGCCTACTGTAAACCTGTTCAAGCCATACTACCCAGCAACATCAGACATATTCTGCCCACCCTCTACTTTAGCTATTATACACTCACCTTTCGAAAATAAAAACCGATGCAAAACTTAACGAGCCCATTCGACAGTCTCGCAAATACTATAAAAGAATTGTTTCTGTCAGAAGAATAAAAGGCTAAAATTACAAGGGTGAGTTTCAAAGTTAGGAGGAATACTATCCGATCAGTATATAGCGGGTTGTGCGTCGATGTCGACGTCTCCCATGTTCCGAAAAGTTTCAAATTGTTGCTTAAAGACAAGGGAAGACCAATCGGTATTCGTTATTTTATATCGCTTCTTCTGTTTATTCCGTGAGGTGTTCGTTGTCCGAAGATAAAAATCTTTCGCGAAAGTGCTCGTTATCCGATTTGTTCACAGTCTGAACTTTTCGTTAACCGATCACCCACTGTATATCAAATATTTATAAATACTGAATAAATTATTTTACAGAATTTTAAAAAAGAAAGCATTCACTTATGCTGTTTGTACTGTATATTTCGATCTGAGTCGTGCATTCCACTCAGTAATCTATTGCATTTTAGAATTATTACATTGTTTTAATTTTTTGCATAATTAATTGCTTTTACTATAAATATTACAAATTATAATGAATATTTTGACAATTTTAAAATAATTGTCTGCTTCTAATATCTTAAAATATATTTTACATTATTTTAGTTGATATTTCTCCTATTCACTGTTTAAATGTTTAATCTGTTGTGCGAGTAGCGACATACTTTAACTATTAAAACGAGCCTTTGTTATTACAATCCATCAATGAATTCTCTTTGTTGTGTTTTCACCGTAATATCCCAATTAATTCTATGAAAACTTATTTTTTCTGATTCTCTTTGTTGTGAAACCTGACTCTTTCTGTGTAACATATCTGACAAAATTCAATATTAATCATGTTTCTCATATTGATTATTTAGGTGTAATATTTCATAATAAGTTAACTTTCAATCTTCGTTTTGACAAAATAATTAAATTTCTGTTTATTCGTCAACATTCGTCAAGTGGTGACAATGCAATTTCAATTCATATGGATGTAATCTACGAATATTATCCTTGAAATCACTTACAGATTATTATTGTTTGTCAGTCTACTCTGCCATTTTTGATATTGAAAACTTTATATACGTAATTTTTAATAATCTTTTTAAATATGTCTTCTGTTTGGTTCTGTATGTTCTGTATTTAAATTTATATCAAATATATTTTCATATATGTTGTATGTTTGCATTTAAAGAAATATTTACTGTTAAGTATAACAAAAATAATAACAATTGTAACAGTTAAGAAAAATGGATAATTTTTATTCCTATAGAAAAATTTTTTATATTTTTATATTTTATATGTAATCTACATAAAAATTCTAATATCTAATTAAATTTTTTAATTTAATTACTTTTGCAATAATGAATAATTTAAATTTTTAGACTTAACCAATGACTATTAGTAATTTGATTTAACAAATATATGAATGAATAATAAATTATCAATTTTACGAATTCTTTGATTATTCGATATGATTTATAAAAATTTTTAAACAGATTTCAACAGATCATTCTGGCTTGCTCTAATAAAAATATACACTTTACTGGAAACATGTTTCAGCTGTAATAAAGTATATAGAGCCCAATAAAAATAAAAATAAGGTTTTTGTAGAAAGCAGCATTAAGATATTTTTAAAATTATTTTCAATCTTTTTAGATATATATAAATAATTTTTAAATATATTGTAATATTATTTAATGTAATATAAAAATAAAAATAACGTTTTTTCGGACAAAATAATAATCTTAGAGCAATGTTTTATTTTCATGTAATTTTGCTTATTTTTTCACAAGTTTACAAGAAACTAAATTAGAATACAGATGTCTGCAAAAAACAATGTTAAAATCTGATTACAGTAAAATTATAAAAATTATGTTAATTAAAACACCAGGATGACAATCATCAGAATTTTTTTATATATTGAGGACAAAGCTTCAATATAAAGATCGATTCCGCTGTAGCCCTCCTCAAACTACATTATACAATTCTGAGACGAGAAAGGGAGGAACTGCAAAGACACTTACTCTAATTTAGTGTTCTTTCTCAACTTGTTACTTTAATAGTTGCAGTTTGAAATTTTAATTAATATTTATTTATTTTGCTTGCAATCGTTATCGAAGCATGTGAATATGTATGTATCTGTACTGTTCGAGTACTGTACCTTATTTGATAATAACTAATAGTAGCAATCATTTTAAGAAACTTCCATAAATTCATGAATCACTAACGGAAAATTATTTCTTTATTATTGATACACTGTTTTGCTTGATATATAAATGCAATCTTCGGTTTTTATTTCAAGATAACACAAACAATTTATAAAAAATTTTTACGTGTTAAATTAATATAAAACATTTCTTCAAGATAATCTTATCCAATTTATTCAGTTAGTTTTATATTGAATTAAATATACATAAAAATCATTAGTTTTGTGTAATAAATTAAATTATCGCAAAATAATTGATATTTTACATGAGTCATGATTAAAAATTAAATTACAATTAGTGAGGAAATTATTGTGTTAATTTCCCGGAAAAATTAATCATAGAGTTTTTTTTTTCCATAACAAAAGGATTTCCTTTCTTCGCAATATTGCTCTGAAAATATTAGAACAATAAATTAATTGCTTGAAACTATTGAAACTACTTTTTAAAATATAATTTTATAATTATATATTAATTAATCTATACGTTTCACTAATTTATGTTTATTCTTTGATTAATGTAAATCATTGTTCTCTGGAAATTTGGGCTTATTAATTACGCAAATGCTTATGATGTGTAATAGTTTTCGACTTGTTATTGCATCATAAAATGCATGCATTAATAAAATTATATGCATTTGTAAAGTTAACTAGTTAACTCTACAAATTGTTAAAGTTTCCATTAAGTGACATATGGAATAAGTCGAGTAGAGTTGTAATTTACAATGCTTAACTAACTCATATAAGTGTTCATTTCTGATAAATTAGAAATGCATGCATAAAATTATAGACAATTATTCTTCGAAACTATTTCATACGATGATTCGGGAAAGCCCTGTTATACATAGATAGTTAATTAATTTGTGTGTAATTCATACAGAATGATTTTGGTTTTTTTTATTTTATAAGAATACTCAAATCAGATTCGCTAATTTAATTATACGAAATTCTTTAACTAAATTTGCATATGTAATTTATGAATAGAATTGTTATTTGCATGCGATAACGTATAAAACTATTATGAATACAATTATTGTATAGGCCTACATTAAACTCGAATACTGGTCATTTGTTTAATTGGTCTACTTTATGAAACTATATTATGCATAATTTCTATCAGATATATAGTATATATTGTGTTATATTTACTGCATAATCCAATAATATTCAATACATAAAATGTTAACAACTCTAGTGATTACACGGAATATAAATACGTATGTTTTTGTTTAAATATCATCTATGAACTTTAGTTTAATTATAGATAAATTACTGTAAAACAAAAATGCTTATAATATTGGCATCCTTTAGTGTAATAAAAAATGTTTAACAGTATTAATTTAAATCATTTTGGTTTACAAAGATCAAATAAATTCCTGGCAAATTAAATTCTTTTCAAAACATTTTAAATTTAATTTTCAAAGTAAACTTATAGTTTTGAACACAATTGCAATTCTTATTTATAATATTTTTTCTAAAATACTTTATCATTTTTAATTCTATAAAAATACTGTATGAAGTTTATATCTAAATTTAATCCATACTTATCCCTTTTAAATAAAAAAAATTTAGTAATTTTTATTTAAGTTTTAGAACTAATTCAGAAGGTCATTTTTATGAAAATTTTCGAAATTCAATGAGGCTATCAATTTAACTATGTATAATACTTGTATAAAAGTAATATAAAGTAACTATTGTATAGGCCTATACAATACTTTTGTATAGATACATTACTTTCATTAGTTTATGTAAGTATATCGTGATATTTACTTTATTGTAAATATATATTCATTTAGAATACTGTTCATAAATACACATATATGAGTAAAAAATGAAATATATATATATATGTTACAGTCAAAACCCGTTTTTAGTTAGAACGCGTTTTAACTAGTTGAAACTAGTTTATACTGAATGTCTTTGTTAAAACCCGTTTTGTCTAGTTAAAACTAGTTTTAACTCAAATTCATTTTTGACTAGCAGTAAATTCTAGTTTTAACTAGACAAAACGGGTTTTAACAAAGACATTCAGTATAAACTAGTTTCAACTAGTTAAAACGCGTTCTAACTAAAAACGGGTTTTGACTGTAACATATATAAAATTCACTTATAACTCTTTTCGCCCTTTGAGGACTAAGAGGCTCTTTTAGTGATACCTATCATAGGTTCATCCAGACCCACAACGGGGACAGCGGAGTAATGAAAGACCATTCCCAAAAAATAACTAGAGTTTTTTTATCCAGGGTCAAATCAGTGGTCCTGGACTCTATCTTCAATTCCGGGAATCGCTTCCCTAACCGCCTCGTCCATTCGACCGTCTATATAAATTCATATCACAAAAGTTCATATCTTTAATATAAAGTAATTTAATTTAAAACTATTTTATATTAATGATGTACTAAAATTAATTAATTTCATCTAGCTTTCGTTATTACTAGGATATTTCAATTAGCTGCTGGCTACAATTTTCACTCGAAATATTCAATAGTTTTTTTGCATATGAGTACTGTAAAGCAACGTAGTATCGCCCCCTTC
>NW_019385791.1:13514-78057 GCF_000671375.1 Centruroides sculpturatus
TGAAAAACTTGGCTTCTATTATACTATTTTAGATGCGGGTTTTTGCGTTTTTGATTGCATTTTAATAGGATATGTCAACAGAATGTACACTAAGAAAAAATTTTTCGAAAAATTTTCCCCCACTGGGGAAGTGTTATACATTTATAATAGATACATTTTGAGCCACAACAAGGCGTGGCGGGGTCTGCTAGTTATTTATATTAATGATGTCTCCGAAGTTCAACGAAGTTTTCGCAGAAAAATAAGTTATCAGAAATCGGCCACGGTTTGGTGTGCTGCTTCGCGACGAAAACAAGCTTTAGCAATGGGGTTGTTGAATGGTGCATACTCGGTAATCCTAAGTAATCCTACAATTTTTGTATATAGCGTAGTTTATACGGATTATTTCCAAAAAATATATACGTATTTTGGAAATGTTGAGTCGGATTAGTCTAGAATCGATTAATTTTATGGAAGAAAACCTTTCAATTAGCCGTAGTCCGTAAACTTTACACGTGTCGGGCTGTAATTGGAACGACTCGTAAGAAATCGGATTCCTAAAAATGGAACGTATCTATGATCTTATAGGGGGGGTCCACTGTACTGTGAATTTATCAATAACTATATAAATTATTGCTACTAAGATTACTGTTTAAAAGAAGAAATTTAATACTATTTGCTTGCGTAAAAGAAAATTATATACTAATATATTATAATAATGCATTAATATTTTTTGTTTTTATAATATCAAACAAGTGAAAAAAGCACGTAACCGAAAAATGTTCTATTTTAACCGTTTATAACCATTAACCACTGTAAAGTATTGACAGAGAGGGAACAAAAGAAGCGCGACCTTGTCAATTGGACCCACGTATGGTCGGGTAATATACCACTTGTAAGGTGTTGACTTGTAAATAAAGGGAAAACAAAGGAAGAGTCGACTTTGTCAATTGGATCCACCTGTAGTCAGACGATAGACCATTTGCCATATGGTAAACAAATGAATGTAAACAAGCAGCGGACGTTACTGTAAGCTTGACTCTGGTCGGATAACAGTGGGCCTAGGTTAAAGCTGTTCAGGCAAGAAAGGTTTGTAATTATTCGGAAGTTTCCGTCCAAAAAACCCTTAAATTGCGGGGTGAACGAGAGAGGAAGAGAGAAGTGCAAGAGACTGGTACACGGTAGTCTCAGGCACTTGGGAAGCCCACTGAGCGTAGAGAGAGTGTTCTACCCTGGTAAGCATCTCAGGGAAGGTTAGTGCGGAGACTGGACTGACCGTGCAGTTGAGCCAACTCCACGAGCTGACTGAGGCCTCTTCAAAGTTTAACAGTTCTCGAAATCTAATCTAGTACGCGAGTCACCACGCATTGTTATCCTGTATATATATTATGTTTTCGAACTTGTACTTTCTGCATATAGAGTCTGTAAATAAACTGTAAATATTATCAATTTGACTGTGGAGGTGTGCTTTCCATCAAACTTGGATCAATATCGAATCGTGATACACACGGAAACCAACTCAACGAGACGGAGTTTGAGAAAGAACATCACTAGATCTTCACTACCACAACAATGTTTATAAAATTATAAAATAGTAGATTAGAACCTTCAATAGTGGTCATCCCTTTACAACATTTTTTCAGCAACAAATGTTGTATTCATTTTTAACAAAAATGAATACAAAATAACTTACAAACAACAGTAATCTATGTTTCTGTCCTTGGTCACTTTTTAAAGGTTTTACTATAATTATTTTAAAGCTTGTTATAAAGGGGGAATATATATGTTACTGACTCATTTTGAATTATATTAATGTATAAGAGAATGTTTTAACAAATAATTTGGATAAACTGAATAGTGAGTGAACTATTTAATGAAATCAAATGAACAATAATCGAACATATATTTAATAAATTGAAATCTGCGAAACTAAGTTATTATTAGAAAGTCCTGTACACGAGATAAATAAAGAAGTTGAATAAATGAAAACAATTTAAGGATGTAGCTATTTATATATGCAATATTTATAAGCGATTCGCTATTAAAAGTTGCGATTTATTAAAAGAAAAGCATTTTTAAATATTTAATATTTATAAAGACAGATTTCTTTGATGTTAGTTAGAAATGTTATGTGATTCATTTATTAAACCAAAAGAAAAAAAATCACAGATATTTGAATCGTCACTTCTTCATTATTCTGTGTGTCTTTTTATTTTTAAATAATTCATATAATTTAATTACCTTATTTTACAGCATATAAGATGCCTCCATTTCAGCACAGAATATTTAGAAAATAAGTATTTAATGTATTTAAGCCCCCGCATAATAAGATAAATAATGCAAGGTATGACGTAAATAGTTAGTAACACCGGTAACTCGTGTAGGCTGTGTTGAGAAAAGGTTACTACTTAACATTGAAGAGTTGGATGTATATGACAAACGATCGATTGATAATCGCCTCACGTTATCCAACTAACAGCTACGATAATTTTGTTTTAAATAATTAAAATTAGTAACAGTATGTTTAATTAAACAATAACATTTTTCTTCAAGAGTTTGTCTCGGTAAATATTACACTGTAGCCTGGTGAAGACCGTTTGAGAAGGTCATTAGTTTTTATGAGAACGCAACTTCATATATAAAACGCAGGCGATTTTTTAAGCTTTTTTTTGGACAAAAGTTGTATTTTATATGCCGTAAACAGATAATAATAATTTAAAATAATATTATCCGTAATTTTTTTTAATTAATAAACATAACAACATATTCATTTTTTCTTTTGAACTCTTTCTGTGGGCACTAAGCGACCTTTTATTCAAACCTATCATGAGGTTTGGACAACCCCACAATGATGTGCCAAATGGTCAGAGATGGGGCTAGACATGTCCGAGACAGACTACCCACAAATTTCTGGGATTTTTTAACTCTACATGAATGCTATCTCCGATCCCCAGAGCGGTAGACTTACTCCTTAATCATATCCACAATTCAACTGGACGTAAAATATATTGGAATATAACTTTTATTATGTTATAATCAATAAAAATAGTTATTACAAAAAATATTTTAAAACTTTACTAATACTTTTAATTAAAAATAAAAAAATTAAAATTTATTTAAAAATTCTTCTATTAATATTTAACATTTTCTAATTTATAACGTTATTTAAAATTAATTTTCTTTTAATTATACGAGTATTATTACTTTTTAAGGAAAATCTATATGTGTTGACGTTTCAGAATGGTTAATGTCAAATATTTCTGATTTTAAAAGAATTAAAAAAATCTTATATAATTGTCGAAATTAGGCTAATTAACGCAAACTAGAAAATTAGTAATGCTTTTACACGATTGTTTTATAAATACATATACAAAGGTTTGTCTCTTAAAGTTTAGCATTTCTTTGTACATAATTATTCATTAACTAACTGAAAAGCGAAAAGCTAATTAGAGAAAGTTTGTTGAAATGGAAGCGGAATAATTAAAGGATATTCAATTTTAGAAGAAATTCACATTAAGTTTAACGATAGAAAATGGGATACGTGAGAATTAATAATTTTATTTTTATTTATTTCTTGAAAACCCTGCGTTTTTTTAACTCTATTTGATTAGAAAAGAAATTGGGACTAGCTCATAGAATGCTTTTGTGCAAACTATTATTTGGTTATTACCTTGGTTTCGATATACTAAGATAGTAGCCAAATAACATTTGTGAATTCTATATATAAATTATATTTTAATTAATTAATTAATATTGATTTGATGGCATCAGGCAAGGCAACACAGAGCGATCTTCCAACTGGGGATAAAGTTCCGTGAGGACTTTCTATAGGAAGCTGTCTCTTATTTAGATGTTACACACTGGAAGAAAACCTGGAAAACTCCACGTGACTAAATCGGTGGTCTGATGTGAACCGATGACCAATTACCACTGTTGAGTAATTTATTAATATTAAAATCATCAGATATAACAAGCATTTTTTCTTTATTTTCGCGCTATGCAATACACAACAAATGTGCAAAATAACTCTGGCTTAATTAATTGTATAAGTTTTTAAAAATGAAACTCTTGAAATCATATCAAAATTATGAAATCATAATGAATTAGTGTGTAGGAGGCACGATTTTGTTCACCCTCTTTAAACCTTAATAACGTCTGTACTTTTTGTGGAGAATTTTGCAGGAAGTTTTATATATTACGAGGATTAATGCTATTAAATTTTGGTGATTATAGGTCGACAGGTTGGTGAGATAGAAGAGGGTCAATGTGTCATATCCCGAGTAGGGTTGGACTTAATGATGATTTCACTCGTTATTAGCATTTACAATTTTTTTTCTTTATAAAACTCGACCCTATCTTCAAAATTAAGCTTTTTGTCATTTTATGATAATTAAAAATATAAAAACTTTTTGAAATAAAATATCACAACAGATGGCGCCACGCGCAGTTTTAAATGTCGAGAAAGTTAAATAACTCGTTGCTGATATTTTTTTTTAAGTTCTTTACGTTACTTTCTCGTACGAAACTCTGTCTTCATGTAGTCTCTTTATTGATTTTTTTGCCCATTTTTTTTCCATTAGGTTGTCCTTCCTAATACTTCCTGCCCTCGGGAAACAGATCAATTCAAAGACAAAAACTTCATAGGTTGTAACACGGATAGTATTGTTTGTTACAGATGTAATCCGACATATATAATATTCTTACTTTATAATAATCACTTTATATTATTTTATACAACTTCTTATGCTTACTTCTTTGATGACGCAATAAATTATAGAATTACGTAAATTAAAAAATAATCTAATTTGCAGATTACTTTTTACATGCTTTGCCATTGTATAAGTAATAGTTATATATATATTAAATTTTTTTAAAATAATTGTAAATTATATATTTTTTTGAAATATGATATCTTTTATTGCCATTATATTTTATGAATTTTATTTTTAAAGCTGTTGCTTTTTCTTTCACTTTTTTCATAACATTCCTAATTTTAGAAACTTCATATGAACAAACATGTTATAATTAATAATTATTTATTTATTTACTTATTTTTTTAAATAAATTCTAGTTAGAAATTTTGTAGTTCTGGAAAATAAACAAATAATTAATATCTCATTCGGCATCGTATTAAACTAACAAGAAAAGATCTTATTTTTGTGACTTGTAGGATCTAATAAAATTATTTACATTTGTGTTTTATTTTTAACTTATATATATAAGTTAAAAATATAAAACAAGAAATATATATATATTTCATTATATAATTATATAAAAATAAAACAAGAAATATAAATATATTTCTTGTTCATGTTGTCATTATTTGACAAACTGAAAGAATAAATGGAATTCATTTCTATTAACTAAAGATTTATTTAATGAAATTTGTCGCTTAATATAAAAGATAGTTGAAAAAAATGTGGAGAATTTAAAACGCTCTAATTTTAAACAGTCTTTTTGAATTAATAATCAGAAATTCTGGCACACGTATTTTTGTAACATTTTTAGATATTATGAATTATAAAACAGCGTATTTAAATTAATATTATAGTTGATGATTTGTTTATAGATTAAGAATAAGAAAATAAGTAAATAAATATAAAATAGATTATTAACATTTGTCAATATTAAAGTTTAAATGACCATTTTTAATAATTTTAGAGTTTTTTTACTTTATTATTAATCATAAATTTTCATTATTGTAATCCCCGTCTAATTTATTATTCTGCGTGTTTGTACAAATCGCTTTCTGCTAAGTAATATAAAATATCTGTCACTTACAGACTATAATACATATAACATAGTGTACAAAATAACATTAAAGTAATGCCAATATTCTAATAAAACTTTTAATATTTTATCAAAATAAATATACCGTATTATATTATAATTTTTTAATAATGAACTGCAATATTATTAAAAGTATTCGATAAACAAAATATTTTTTTCATTTAGGAAAAATACTTATATATATATAAAAATCTTTTGATGTTTTGTTTCTCATGAAGCTCCAAATTTTTCAATTTTTGAGCTACATTTTTTATAAAAATTTGCTTCTTGTCCTTCTTTTGAGATTTAAGCAACTACTTTAAACTGCACGAAATGTATATTTAATAAAGTAAAACGGACAAAAAAAGTCTCTTGATTCCAAGTGAAAACATTTCTCAAAAATTATGATAAGTTTTTAAACTAGAAACCTATATAGACGCTTAATAATCACTACACTATTTTTTTATTAATTGGTTTACTTCACTGTTTAATTAAACGAAATATTGTTTCACGAATAAGAACGGATCCGACATGTTGGATTTAAACTATATATCATTTTGCTAAAAAATTATAAAATTCACGTTTCGTGACATCGTGTAAGTTTGTTATAATCTTAAATTTCTTGAAAAAAATGTCCGAAATTTCAAATATAGTACAACACTTTAAACATATTTTATAATTTCCTAATGTATGTTTTATTTACAATATATTATTTTCTACTTCGTAATGAACATGAAACTATTTTCCTTTGCATAGATATGTCCGAACTAATTAACATTGATTCATTCTTATTCTGGGAAAACTATAATTTCTAGATTTTTCTTATTATAAATAATATCTCTTATAATCTTATGTTAAATTTACTTTTCATGGTGTTACTTGTTAATTGAAATTAAACAGGAAAGTTTTATATATTTAGATTATATACTTTATTATTTTGAGGGAGCTGGTAACGTCTTTGAATTTTATATAAAGACATTATTCTTATGTAATTAGCTATACAAAGTCTTATTGTAGATGAATAAACAAGAATTATGTCTTTATATGAAGTTCAAAGAAAATTTTACTTCAATTAGGTACAGTACATTATAAATGCATGTTTATTATATACAAGTAAATTATCATATTACCACTATAATTTATTTCCTGTTTATTTATTAAAGATTTTCGAAATTTAGCAAGATATTAATTAATTTGATAATTTAGTTTACATTAGCATTTTTGCAAATGAAATATAAACAAAATCACATTTTACATTTTAAAAATATGTTTATCGGAAATTATTAATTAGAGTTAGAGCTACGAGGAAGTAATGGGATTCAAATCACATCGAACAATGTAATGTTTTTATAAGAATGCCGACACAACTTGCATCAATAGCTCAGGAAAGTTAAATCACCCACGTTACATTTATGTTAAAGAAAAAACAGTAGATCGATACGTAAGTTTGGATAATTGATAATGTATTCACTCAAAAAATAATGAAACTTTGCGTACATTGTTATTATTTAAAAATAGTCTACATAACTAAATGACAATCGAGTGAAAAAACCTTTTGTGTCTTTTGTGTTTTTCGTTCTTGAAAAAAACATTACGTGTTATGTCTTTCTTCAGGACAAATTTACGCTTCAATTTCATGAATGAATGCATTTATACACTGCAACTTAAATCAGTTTACACTGGCGTATCCAGGATTTTCAGAATATGGGTGCTGCTCAAGGCACATTCGGGGAATCAAGGCACATGCCCTCTGGCGTTTTTCGGAAAATGTTACTCATTTATCTTAGAATTATTTTATTAGGTAATATTGGGCCACTAAAGTCAAGCGTTATACGCTATTATATTTATTTTTATTTTAAAAGTAATAAAACTGAGTGCTTTGGTATCAAGGTGGTGCTTACAACACCAAAACGCACCTCTTTAAAAACGCCCTTGCTAGTTTAATGTTTAGATTTCAGTGTAGTTTTCATGTTAACACACGAAGTGTTAAATTCAAGCTTTTGTGTGTAGCGTAATGCTGTATATACAAAATAAAAATTCCGTTGGATACGATCTTAGAGAGGTAAATGTATGAAGTTTATTATTGTTTTTTTCCTTTCATCTTGTTGACAAGACTATGTCTTGTTTATAAAATCGTACTGCCAGATTTTCTTACGAGCATAGAGGTATGAAGGAGTACATGTCGAGAGTTGATATTTGGTACAGAGTATTAGGTGCTCAAATCATTTGCGCCTAAAAAATCCAGACTCGTAGGTAGTCAGGGGACCGAGAACCGAGTCAAAGTAAAATACAAAATAGCGATCTTCTTCTACAAATAGGCAAAACAGACACCTCACCCCATCGAATTCAGGTGGGGAGAGTACCACCCGCGGTCATTCTAAGAAGTAAACTCTGACTTTAGGACTGAACACGTAGTTTCTTCTATGTTAATTAAAATAAAATTTGTAATCTAATTTTGTAAATTTGGAAGTGCTTCAAATATGACGTTAAAACGGTTTGATGTCGTTACAAGTGGGTTTTTTAACATTATCTAGTATAGTTAAATCGTGGGACCGTTAAAATTTGACGTTATATTAGGGTTGTCGTTACATCCGATAACGTTATAATCAGATTAAACTGTACATTGTTTGTGCAAAATAAAAAAAAATAATTTCGGACGATACAATAGCCACGATTATTTTTTTCAAAAACAGGAACTTTTCGTTACGCATCAACAAAAATTCAACCCGGGCCTACACGCAACGGAGAGAAATTTCGAAATTGGATAGGTTAATTTCATCGAAGATGCATCGTGGACGATCTCGTGGTCATGGCCGGCGAAGTTTGAACGATCGCGCACAAAAGCAGCGATATCAAAGAAGATAGGAGAATGAGAACGAGACCTGCCTTGAGCATCAAAGTGATTCTGTCTCCGAGACATAGTCTTATTCCAAATACGGTTTTGCCGTTTTACTTGTCTACGTTAATTTTAAATTTGATTCACCTGTTTGGTCTCCGAAATCGGAATCTAATTCAATTTTTTTTTTAATATGAAATGATTACGAATTTATACTTGTGAATAATTAATATTTTGTATGTTTTTAAGTTATTCATCAGAAATTATTTAATAGTTTTAGTTTATATGTTACCGCTAAAGCTCGAAATCCGTTAATGTGCACATTACCTAGCTAATCTGCACATTAACTACGGTGATCCGTTAAAGTTGCTAAAATTGTTCTATTTCTCAAATTACCTAGGTAATGTGCAGAATCTACGTAATCTGCACATTAACTACTAGGCACTCGGTAAAGTGAAAATAAGATTTTTGCTGGAACAACAGCAACGTTTCTGTACGCTTAAATTAACATAATGTTATTTATTTAATTTTCAATATCTAAAGAATCAAGTTAATACAATCAACAAATTAGTTGATTGAATCAATCATCAATCAATTAAAAAAACTTTAATACAAAAATCAAACGGTTTAAAATATTATTACAATTAGGGAAATGAATTTGCAAAACATATGATAAAATTGTACTTACTTATTAGTGCAATCTAAAGATTGGTGACACTTTGAATTACGTAGCAATTGGTTTTTGCGACAAGCACGCCTATTTGTGGTACATTTAGATTTGCAGTCACATTTTCTGAAATCCTGCCCAGTACCAAGGGATTGTTTTATTGCTGTTTGACGTCAAAATATTTCTACAGCAGGGACATCCATCTTCTTTCGTTAAAAATCTCTCTTTGCAAACACTCAATTCAGATTTTGCATACAATTGTTTTAAAAGACATGTTTTAGTATCAAGTTTATAAAAGCCATCCTCTGTTTTACTAAGAACCACAGCTAAAATTTCGTGCATCAGTTTTTGCATCAATTTTCAATTTTTTCAAGGTCTTCTTCAGTTTTTATCGAATGTAATACACTTTGTGGTATAATAGAAGAAGACTGGAAGAGTGGAAAAATTAGAAGATTCACAAGAAACTGTGATTATGAGATCACAGTCAAATCTTACTCAAGAGGATATTCCGTTATCCTCTGCTTCTACAGAATCACCTATAGAAATACAAGAATTTATCGATAATAATTTTAAAATGTCTTCTATACCGTTGATTGATGATACAGTCACGAAGAATATTCAGTTACCCTGCACCTCCAACGAATCACCTCTGCAAGTTGAAGAAGTCATCACTGAGTTACTCTCAACTACAGCAGAATCGCCATCACAGTTTCGTACAGAGCCTGTAAACAACACTATACAAGACATAGTCTGTATTGTTTGCTCAAAAGCAGCATCAAGTGCTCACAAGTGTAAATCGTGTAATATGTTTGTTCACGCAGTTTGTGGTAAAGTAGATCCTAAAGAGGAAGGTATGGTAAGAATGTATTGTGCATCATCTGTAAAAAGAATATGGATCAGAAAATACAGCGTGATGAAGCCAAGAAATGTTTAGAAAAGCAAGCAAAGAAAATGTTAGCAGTTTCTAATGCAAAGCACACAAACGTCGATGAAGGTTTCGCTGTGAGAATTAAAGTACCCGAAGAAAACTGATGCACGTTCAATTTTAGCTGTGGTTCTTAATAAGATAGAGGATGGCTTTTATAAACTTGATACTAAAACATGTATTTTAAAACAATTGTATGCAAAATCTGAATTCAGTGTTTGCAAAGAGAGATTTTTAACGAAAGAAGATGGATGTCCCTGCTGTAGAAATATTTTGACGTCAAACAGCAATAAAACAATCCCTTGGTACTGGGCAGGGTTTCAGNGGCGCAGACTGATGGCTGAGTGATAAAATGGAAAGAGACAAGCATCATTAAGTTTGTACACTCCTCTACATTGGCAGAGAACGCTAAAAAAACTGAAATATACAAAAGCAGGTTGAAAGATAAGTGCATTAATGCAACAGATGCCGACAGCCTAGCAACGTCATAGAAATACATTGTTCGGAATAAGTTTGATAGAAGATCGTAATTGCCTAATTTCTACAATATATTTTTGTATATTTTTGAGTTATTTATTTTACATTTTACTGTTATTTATTATTTATATTAATTTTTAGTTATTTTTGCTTTATATTCAAGTATTTAAAC
This sequence comes from Centruroides sculpturatus, assembly GCF_000671375.1. Taxonomy (NCBI): domain Eukaryota; kingdom Metazoa; phylum Arthropoda; class Arachnida; order Scorpiones; family Buthidae; genus Centruroides; species Centruroides sculpturatus. Next base: position 24,340 of record NW_019385791.1, read on the forward strand.
GTTGTTATTCTTATATTGTATTCTATTTTGAAACGATATTTAACGGTAAAATATGTTCCAAAAAAGATTGTAGCCTGAGGATGGCCTATTAGACTAGGTTGAAAACGTTTGCTAAATAAAAACGAATCCCAGCAGCTAAAACCGTGTTTATAGATTTATTTTGAATTGTTTTGCTGAGGTTGATTTAGATTATTGTACATACAATTTTTTTTTACATATTGATGATCCATGTCCAGAAGTCAGTCAGTATAGTGCCATAATCGCCACATGACGATATTTTTATTAAAGTGACGATAAAATCATAAATCTGCTTATTTAGACATTCAGTATGCAATTGAATTACAAAGCACAATTTGTATGTAATTCAATAACAGGACAGCAAAATGTCAAACTCCTAGTGCGATGGGAATCCGATACACACTAGAAGACTGCCATTCGAATCAAAGACTGAAGAGTCTTTGATTCGAATAAAACTTGGTTAACGCGTAGCCCTAAACATAAACAGTTCCTTGTCCAAATAATAGAACCCACTTCTCAAGCGTTTCCGAAAAATGGGCCTCTGAAAATTGAGTATTTAGCTTATAAGGCTTTGACAGTTTCACTTATTCTTGTAATTGTGGTGACCAAGTGCATAAGATGCTGGGCATATGAAGTGTGTGATGTAGTTTTGCACCTTTCCATTTTTAATTTTTTTCAATATGTAACTAAATTATTTTATTATTTTACCGTATCATTAACATTATTATTAATATTGTTATTCCTCACGCTCGAAGCTTATAACACAAGAGATTAAAAAAATGACACCATTTCCTGTTTAACGAAACGATGTCTCTGTAGATTTAACTCTTGTATGACGTTAAATAAAAATTTTATTACAGTAGAACCTCGAAAACTCGGCTCTCGATAACCCGGCACTCCGGATAACTCGGCCACACCCTGACAGGGCAGAAAAATTTTAAATATATTTGCAATAGATACGTTTTAATTTAAATATAATAGAATTCATATTAATAAAATTTATTTTAGAATTAAGCTTGTGATTAAATTTACTAAGTGAGAACTCTATATTATACTGAAATAAACGTTCAATATACAATTTTTAACGTTTTTTAAATATACAATATAGGCCTACTTGCTAATCAGGCCCTTAAAAATTAGACATATTTCCATTAAAATATGTTTTTAAAATACATATACTAGACATGTATTGTTTAGTATATTTTACATATTTTCATAATTAAGCGCAGTTTTTCATCATTAAGTTTCCTATATATAATTTCATAATAAAGTACAGTTCCAAAAAGAATCAGTATCAAAGAGCGACAGGTCGCGCCATTCATTGCTATTCTATATTTATGTCCAAGAAATGATTTTTTGTTCTAATTTTAATTTCAGTCCATCTTTATTACTGTTAACCTTATCAATAAATTCAGTGATGCCTTTGTTATTCTTCCAAATTATACATACATCATCCACATTTCTTTTGAAATATATAATATCCTCTTTAAAGCCATTCATAATACCTTTCTCGGTTTTCGTAACATATAGAATTTAAAAACGGAAGATACACACAAGACTATACATCAAGTCAACACACAGCCCACTAATATACCTTCCAATTCGAATGATCCCTATCAATACAATCTAGCGGCATTCTGGCCATTAATCAGAAGAGTTTTTTGTATTGCGGTAATCTAATAGACAGAATGAAGGAGCTAAACAGAATTAAACAAATGGCCATAACACTAAGATATGGAGCCAACACGATAAAAGGTCTGATTAGAAAGTTTGAAGATAACAAACCTAGGACAGAAAACAGCAAACCTATTTTTTTGTTTTTTTTTATAGTTGAATCATGAAATTCACTTTTAACAGAGGTATAGCTAACATCATGAAAGAAATCGCAGAACGTAAAGGGTATGATTGTAAAAAGAGTCCCAACTATGTATTGAATTTTAAGAAAAGATAAGGATAGATTAAAAACAGAAGAAATGGCAGGTGTATGAAGGGTACCGTATGAAGACATGCAGTTGAGGATAGACAGAGATTACATCGGTGTCATCATAAGGAACTTGAAAATTAGATTTATAGAACATCAATATAGTGTAAGAAAAAGATCCAATAACACAGTACTCTCCAGGATGGCGCAGACTGATGGCTGAGTGATAAAATGGAAAGAGACAAGCATCATTAAGTTTGTACACTCCTCTACATTGGCAGAGAACGCTAAAAAAACTGAAATATACAAAAGCAGGTTGAAAGATAAGTGCATTAATGCAACAGATGCCGACAGCCTAGCAACGTCATAGAAATACATTGTTCGGAATAAGTTTGATAGAAGATCGTAATTGCCTAATTTCTACAATATATTTTTGTATATTTTTGAGTTATTTATTTTACATTTTACTGTTATTTATTATTTATATTAATTTTTAGTTATTTTTGCTTTATATTCAAGTATTTAAACGTTGTTATTCTTATATTGTATTCTATTTTGAAACGATATTTAACGGTAAAATATGTTCCAAAAAAGATTGTAGCCTGAGGATGGCCTATTAGACTAGGTTGAAAACGTTTGCTAAATAAAAACGAATCCCAGCAGCTAAAACCGTGTTTATAGATTTATTTTGAATTGTTTTGCTGAGGTTGATTTAGATTATTGTACATACAATTTTTTTTTACATATTGATGATCCATGTCCAGAAGTCAGTCAGTATAGTGCCATAATCGCCACATGACGATATTTTTATTAAAGTGACGATAAAATCATAAATCTGCTTATTTAGACATTCAGTATGCAATTGAATTACAAAGCACAATTTGTATGTAATTCAATAACAGGACAGCAAAATGTCAAACTCCTAGTGCGATGGGAATCCGATACACACTAGAAGACTGCCATTCGAATCAAAGACTGAAGAGTCTTTGATTCGAATAAAACTTGGTTAACGCGTAGCCCTAAACATAAACAGTTCCTTGTCCAAATAATAGAACCCACTTCTCAAGCGTTTCCGAAAAATGGGCCTCTGAAAATTGAGTATTTAGCTTATAAGGCTTTGACAGTTTCACTTATTCTTGTAATTGTGGTGACCAAGTGCATAAGATGCTGGGCATATGAAGTGTGTGATGTAGTTTTGCACCTTTCCATTTTTAATTTTTTTCAATATGTAACTAAATTATTTTATTATTTTACCGTATCATTAACATTATTATTAATATTGTTATTCCTCACGCTCGAAGCTTATAACACAAGAGATTAAAAAAATGACACCATTTCCTGTTTAACGAAACGATGTCTCTGTAGATTTAACTCTTGTATGACGTTAAATAAAAATTTTATTACAGTAGAACCTTGAAAACTCGGCTCTCGATAACCCGGCACTCCGGATAACTCGGCCACACCCTGACAGGGCAGAAAAATCCTTAGTTAATTAATTTTCATTATAGACAGCTTTATAAAAGTATAAAAGCTCTCATAAAGTATTTTTCTGAGGTCTGTCTTATCAGGTAAATTACTGTACACAGTGTACTCATTAATTTTCATTTTCATGTAGTAAAGGCTCTATGCCTTCATAAAGGACGTACTTTTCCTTTGTTTAAGGGTATTTGGGCAGTTTATTCTCTGTTATATTCTCAAGTAAACAATAAATACAAGTACAGTACAGTATTTTCTGAGGAAACACTTGTACTTATTTTTTTAATTCCATTCCCGATAACCCGGCATTTTCACAAACTCGGCCACCCTTCGGTCCACATTAGGCCGAGTTTTTGAGGTTCTACTGTACTTCATATTTATTTTCAGATATTTTTTCTTCTGATTACATACTATGGTTAACTCAAGCGAATAAGCTTCAGACATTACTGCACATGGACAAAAAAGGCAAGCCTGATATGAAAATAGGGTAGCATAGTTGCAACGTTTTTGTAACTGTAATATTATGGACAATTTTCTGATGCGCTCATGTTTGTTACACTTCAAATATAACAATATATTCCTACCTGAAACTTAATATAAAATAAAAACATTTAGGTAACGGAACCATTAAAAATATATTGGGTCGCGTGAGCAAAAAGTTTCAGAATTTGACTTTTTATTTGATGCTACAACATCATTAAATTATGTAAAAGACAATATATCCACTGATGATTGGATAATAATATAAAAATAAATGAATTACAATAAAAAATAAAAATAACATAGGACTTTAGTGTCCAGGATTATTAGTTCTTAATATAATAATTTTATATAGCCTACAATTTTCTTTAAAAAAAAAAATTATATATAGATAGATATAAAAGGATCTCACTGTACTGACAGTGAGATCCTTCAAATCAGTACAGTAGGCTGATTCCTTAATCTCTTCAGCCATCTGGCCATCTTATTTACAGGCCTAAATTTAACTTTCCTGTAATTAAACGTAATTAATAAGCTTATAATTTAATTCCACTTTTGTCTATTAATTTAAACTCCACTAATTTATGAGCTGAAGAAAGAAAAGCATTGGAATTTTATAAAATTTATTTTTAAAAAATTTAATTTTATAAATTCCTGAATAATAAAAAGAATTCACCCATTACTTAAATTTCATTTATTATTTATTTGATTTTCAAGATATTTCAATTAGATAGTGCAAACATTGGGCTCGGTTTAATTCGTGTAAGAGCTTCTGTTGTTATCTTTTATTTTCAATTCGAACGTATAATTTTGTTAATTCAAGGTTTTAAAAAATATATATATTTCGGGAAAATGTCTAATGTTACATTATTTATTATTGAAGATATTTTCTATAGTTGCATCCTCTTGATCTCTCCATTTTAATTGGATTTAGAATCTCTTCTCGATTGTTTTTTACTCTGCATTATTTTTACTATCACTTTATTTTTTCAATATATGAAGTGTTTTTAAATCTTATTATTCTTGGGATTCTTTAATTTATCAATTCCTTTATACTATTTCTTAGAATGAAGCTGTCCATAAATTACATAACCCAGATATGATTAGGTGAGTATGCAGATAATCATTATGAAGCCTCTACAACAGGATGGGTGCTTAGAAATTCGTTACATAATGCTAGGGTCTTAATATTTTGAAGTGTTATGTAGCAAATTATACTGTTTATGTCTCAGAATTTTACGTTATACTGTACTGTACAGTACATGTAATTAATAAAATAATGTAACCATGAGTATTTCATAATGTGTATTATATACATCTTAGTACAATTAAGGGAGTTGATCGAACATATGTATTACGTAATTTTGAAGGTGAATATGTGCGACAGCGTTACAGGGAGTGGACAATAGTTATTAAAGTACGAAAATAGGGTTATGTAATTTATAGACGATCTCTATTCTGTTTTACTGTCAACTTTTTTATGTTCGAGCCATTTAAAATCTGCATTGCGTGCATTTTCGTTCACACTATGGCTATTATGAAAATCTCTCTAATGTATTCAATTAACTTATCTTTATCAATCCATAAATTCTGATTATAGGTATCTTTGTCAGATTCAGTTTCTAGTTTTCATGTATATCGAGAAATGCAGTGGTGCCTCTTATTTCGAATTTAATTCATTCCGGGGGCCGTTTGAATTCCGGGTCGTTCTAAATTAATTTTTCCCATTAGAAATAACTGAAAGAGAATTAATCCATTCTCAAACTAAACAATACCTACTTCGATAAACTTAAAACAGCAATATAATCGAGATGGGTTGATAAGGATTATAATAATAATAATAAACGCAGAGCCCAAACAGTTAGGAGTTGAAAGTTAAAATTTGATACACCGTTAGGATACGTCACAAGAATGTACAGTACTGTACACTACACTAAGAAGGGATTTTTCGAAATTCCCACCGCGGGGAGAGAGAAAGGGTTAATTATCATTATCCCAGTGTGGTAAGCAGATATCTAAAAATTCTCTAATTAGTCTCGGAAGAGGGGACCTAATTCTTGCATTCGGCGAAAACGGATAAGATCGGGTATAATTTAATAATCTTAATCTTTGCTATTGTTATTTTTTGTCCGAGCAACGCCGAGCTCATCTGCTAGTACATTATAATTTAAGGTAAAAGTAGCGTAATTAAATTCCTTATAATAAACTAAAACACGAAACAATAATTAAAATGCATAAATACTATATAATGAAATAAAAATTGATTACTGGTCGGATACCTTCCACTTGGCATCTTAACTATGGCCGCCAGATTCTCAACAGGTGTACTGCTTTCTTGCATCGCAATAGCTTCTTTTATAATCTCAATCGTCTTTATTACAATATTCCTTTCAGACATTCTATACATTCTAGCAGATAGGGGATGAAACCAGGGCTAATCAAAGGTATTTCCTGGGGTGAAAATGAAAAAGAACGTTATTTTAGAGGAAGAAGATAAAGGTGAAATTATAAGGCAAAGAAGAGGGATAAAAGGGAAGGCCCATGGCGCTTGCATCGTTTTTATTTCAAACAATTTTAAAATACATATACAATAATTTGATAGGCAATTAGTGCAACAGAAGCGCCCTGAGGTAGGCGCACGCGAAACTAACATATCTACATAATCCCACTGCAGCTCGCAATGGGCGAGACCGACAATGCCGTTGCAGACAGGGCAAATAACAGAGTACAATTAATAAAAGACAATTGATCTGTAACAGAGCTCCCTTACCATAGGGCACATGAACAGATAACAGTACAAAACATTGCAACTTATAAATGGGGAAACCGACAAAACTCATTAGTAGAGCAAAGACACAAATAGACACGCACAAATAGACACGCAACCTAACATCAACGTAAGATCAACTTTTTTTTAAATTTACGCCTGTATAAAATGGCAAAGCTGTTAAAAAATTTTAGTTTTATACAAAATGTTAAAAAATTTCTTTACTCACTGATCTTATTTTATTGTTTTTTTCCCGGTTTGACGTCCTATTAATAAGTATAATAAGTTTAATATAATAAGTCCTGTTAATAAACAAGGTTTAAGTAGATAATATAAAAACAAAAAAGTAAAACAGTAAGGATATAGAGGTAAAAAGAATTAAGTATAGTAACGTGTTAAGATCATGTGACCTCTAAAATTTCGTCGCTAATCATTTCTTGTCTTATTTCCTCGAGATGAAAACGTGTGTCATTTACACTATTGTTACACATTTATTTTATGTCTCTTTACTTTGTAATTGCTTTTCATATGTTTGTTCAGTAAATCTGTTCATTATGATCTTTTGCAAGAAATCTTTTGATCTTTTATTAGAAAATTTACTAATGAAGTTTCATCAATTCTCTACATTAAGGTAATGTACTGAAAGATTGAACAATGAATGTACTGTAAGATTAAAGATATATCCGTACAAATCTTCCTTAGAATAGTGCTCCTTTATGCGGATTACTGCTCTAAAAATGCCTGTATCTCAACTATCGAAAATGCATGCTTGAAAATGGATTCGACTGTATATATTTTATATTAATACTAGTAGCCTTGGACGCCCCGTAGTGGGCGTTATTTACAAATTTCCACGAGGCACGGTTCCTTTGACTTTTTTGTTCCTATCAATATGCTGTACAGCTCTGTTAAAGTCCCAATGGTAAGATTTACCCTCCGAATGAAGAGGTGGTGACCCCCCCCAAACTGTAGCCCCTGTGCGAACAATAAAGTCAAAGGAACTATACCCCTACTCGCGACCCTTCGCGAGATATAAGCCCCTGATATAATAAATTCCTAATACAAATATACTGAATTATTTATATTGTTATATTGACCAAATAATTATGGGGCAAATGAATAATAATAATTTATATTGTTAATTTAAATAATAATTAAAATTGTTAATTTGAATGTTTGAAATATGACACACGATAGTGTGTGTCTAGTGTCTAGTGTCCGTTATCAAACGGTTACGCGGACAGACACCCGTTGAATGGGTTATATATATATATATAGATTTATCTTTCATGTCCAGATGGCCAAAACGGTTGAAATGACAGCCTACCGCTCTGAAGGATTCTGGATCGAATTTAGCCGAGAAATCTTTTTACCGATGGTCCTAAATATGTCGGGGAGAGGCTGGATGATAATTATCATCTTATCATCCAGCCTCTCCATTGTGATCATAGCCGAATTAATGATAGGAATGACTGTAAAGATCTCTTATTGCCCATAAGGCAGAAAAAATCAAATATAATCATAAATATCAGTGACCAATTGAATAAAACACTGAGCAGTAATAGTTGGTGGTATGTTTCAACCTCACCAATGGCTGTCCAGGTAAATTTTCTCCATATTTTCTTCACATATCTCATAACTAAATAAGAGTCAGTTTTCCATAGGTATTTTTGGGAGATTTCGTCTTGGCAAATCGCCCACGTGTTCCGTTGCTGCATCCAATCCAACCGAACTTTTCAGACATCATCTTTTGTTAAAAAACAGTTCATAACAATTAACAAATTATTTATGTTAAATATTAATGAAAATTATGTAACGTTTCAATTAAAACGTTACATAATTTTCGTAAGTAACAAATTTATCATCGAAAATATAAAATTATTATATAATGCCGTTTATAAATATAAAATTATATTTATAATATAATAGGCCTTACTAATATTTTATTAAAATACATAAAATTTCTATAATTATTTTGACAATAATATACAGTAAGACCCCGCTTAACGCTGCCTCGTTCTTCTCTAAGCCTAAAAAAAAGCTCAAAATTTACGCTGATTTAAATTATCGTGGCATTTCATTAATTCGTACATAATAAAATTACTTGTGAACAAAAACCAATAAGCAAAAGGTGGCAAAAAAGTGTACTTTCTTTAAACCTATGTTTGTTTGGTGCAATTTTCGAAAAAATATAACATTATGCATCCATGTTGTTATATTTGCCATAGTCAATATTACCATAGGGAATATCGACTTCGCTTGGCAAGAATTAACTGATAAATGCACGGACGAAGTGTGTAAGAAGTTATGGCTGAAGGTATCCAAGAATTCTCAACATGAAGAGCCTATCGCTGTATAGTTAGATTGATCAAACTCAACCTAATCGATACAGCAGGACCAGATGTAGACGAGAGGATATTGAGGAGTTACCGCAGGTTTTTGGTGAGAGTCTTATCAACGACGACCTTCAAAAACTGGCAGAACAAGGAATTCATGTAGAACTGGAAAATAGAGATTCTGAAAACGAAGAACCCAAAAAATTTCTCTACAGATTTCCTTAGTAAAAGTTTGGAAACGATAACCGAAATCGTTGATCAAATTGTAGCGAATTATCCAGATTTTGAAAGGTATGCAAAAGCAAAACGAGGCGTTTTGGATGCGATCTTCTGCTACCGACATTTGCTTAATTAACTTAAGAAAAGAAAAACAAAGCGACAAATGAAACTACACGACTTTTTTGCAAAAGAACAAGAATTTCAGAAAAGTCAAGACCTTCCTCACAAAAAATGAACTATTAATATAGAAAAATGAACTAATTAATATATCATTATATAAATTAATATAAAAATAACTTAAAGTAAAATTTGTTTATTTTTGGTCGCGTGTTCCCTATCCCTATTTACTCTATGTTAAAATGACCTCATTAAACACTGTTTCGCTTAGCGTTCTGTCGTCTAGGAACGCATCCCCCGTGTTAAGCGGGGTCTAACTGTATTTTTAAACAGAAATTAGTATTCTTTTAATAAAATGTTAATCTGATATATAAAACATTTATAAATTTTAAAATGTAGTCTACTTTAATTATTTTAAAATTTATTTTAAATTTTAAAATAATTAAAGTACAATCCTACTCAACGTAGTCTAGAGTATCTAGTAGTCTGCAACCAAATCGGGTCAGTCGATTCTGAGAAAGAGCCTACACAGCTAATTAGCTAATAGAAAGGTCGCGGCCGTCGAATTTAGCCCAAAACGTGAACGGCGGACCGTCGAGCGCCGCCATCTGGCAATTCTGGACTGTCGATAACTGCGGTCGCTACGTCTAGCATGGCGAGTAGACGATCGACTTAAACTCCTTCATTTTTTTGTGTTTGGGGTTAAAAGTATGACCTATTGTATTAAAATAATGATTATTTAAGCAGTTATGAATAATATTGTAAAGAAATAGACGATTTTAATACAGAAATTATTTAATTTGTTTTTTGAGACCGTGTTCTGGTTTATAATTCTGACGTAGTAAACATTAGTATTGTTTTATTTCAAAGACACATGGCAAGTTTTCCATCAAATTCTTTTATTAGTTGAGTCGATACGGTACATTGTTTTGTACTCGTTTCGGGCTTTACCCCTCTTCAGTCAACTATAAAACAATAAATATTATTACAGTAGAGAACTTACATAAAAAACAATGAACACACAAACTATATACAGTCCTACTGTACCTTTGGTTACACTTTGTATAATTTAAAATCTTGTAAAATTTGCTTTAATCCTTATATGGATAAACCGGTATACATTACAATTTAAAAACTTCCATAAACCTTCCCTTTCTGATAGAATTTGACACAATACAACGATTAAAAACTTGAGTTGTTTCCGCCCCCTTTTCCCCTTCCTTTTTTGGTGTTTGAGCTGACGAGTAAATGAGTACAAAACAATGTACCGTATCGACTCAACTAATAGAAGAATTTGATGGAAAACTTGCTATGTGTCTTTGAAATAAAACAATACTAATGTTTACTACACCAGAGAAATTATTTAATTATTCAATTTTTTAGCAAGCGATGTAGAATTTACATATATTTGCCTTCATAATAGGTTATCTTAAGGTAGGTTTGTTCTTCCACGGCATCTTTTTGTTTGTAAAGTTTCTAAAAATTAATTTTCCGAGATGCTTTCGAATTTACATAAGCCACTACTTCCCTCGACAACAGTATCAGGTGGTCCTATCGTCCGATCGTACGGTAGGAGACACCGCGCTAATTAAAAATAATTACTTAGTGTTATTAAACATCCTATAAATACTTTAAAATAGTTTAATTTGTTTATTTACCTTCGCTGGTAACCCACGATGTTAAATGTATCCGCAATTGTTTGAACAAATTTCCCGTGAGTCAATGCGCAACGTTCACTGAATCACGTGATGTTGCGAACGTGCGCTGCAACAATTTTTTCTTGAAGTTAAAACGTAAACCGTGTACTTCTGTCTGCCGTTTACAAGTAACGTTTGAACTTGCGCCGCAACTTCTCTAATGTCTCCATATAAACTGTGAGGAAGAGAAGAAGAAGAAGAAATCAGGTTTGGGGACATTTTATTTTCTTTTCCTTGTTTCGCATGTTCTGAAAGTCCGATGACATTTCAGAATATGCGAATGCTATTTCTGTAAGAAAATTAGTACAAAACTTGCCACTGTGGAACTCTTGGCGCTGCAAGCAACAAATATTTTATTTATATAAGATACAAGCGGTCGAAATAACTGATCCTCTTTAGCTCTTCTAATATGCAGTGTATTATTGACTTTTAAGGCTGCCAAATTTGTAACATATCTTCTCTAAAAATATTCCCGCTGTTACATATAACAGAGGGAAAGTAAATGGCGATGGGTCAAAAAATGATTCTCAAGATTTAAAAATTTTTGGACTCAGAGGACCTAAAACGTCGGAAAATTAAAAACAAATTCGGGGGTTCTTGTATATAAAAATGTTAGTGCGTGAGGGTATGATTTTGTTCGCTCTCTTTGAAGCTTAATAACTCCTGTGTTTTATGTCGAAAATTTCTGAGATTTTGCAAGGAGTTTTCTTTATTAGGGAGATTGATGCTATTAAATTAAAGATAGAGGGAATTAGGAGAAAAAGAGGGGTCATATGTCATATCTCGAGTACGGTCGGACTTAATGACGATTTTATTCGTTATTAGCGTTTACAATTTTTTTATAAAACTCATTCCTACCCTGAAAAATTAATCTTTTGGCCATTTTATAATAATTAAAAATATAAAAAGTTTTTAAAATAAAATATCGTAACAGATGGCGTCACCAAATTTTGTCGGGAAAGTTAAGCAACTCGTTGCTGAATTATTTTTAAGTATTCTCACAACTGAAACTGATTTTTTTATGCTTGCAGCACCAAAAGTGTCATAGTGACAAGGTTTAGTACTAATTTTTTTCTTATGGAAATTTTTCGGCATATCCTAAAACATCACCATATGAAATTTGATTGATTTCCGACTGTTATATTTATGAATCTAGACGGCTTTGGATAGGGTACGCATGCTTTAATTACGATTATATAATGTAGGCCTATATATTTTTAATAAATCAATGCAGCTTACAGTAATTCATTAAATTACAAAATCAAAATTGTTAAGTTTTTCTACTCAAAGTATAGTCTTCGCAAAAGAAAATTTAATCATTTATAAATCGTTTTATATCGTTTATTCTATAAAGTCTGTTGAAGATATAATCAAACTTTTAAGGTAGTTTAAAAACAAAATCTTCTAAAACAAATTGCAGTAAATTTAATATTTCTAATATAAAAGAAAAAAAATTTGTATTTACTATAGTAAGATCTTACATAACACTAAATATTCTCTTTGTATTGTTTGTTTTACGTATTTTAAATATTAATTACATATTTAATTAATTTTATATAAATTAATTAAATAATATATTGAGTACTTAATAATTTATTTACGATAACGAGTCAATAACTTCTAGTTGATCTGTATTTTAATTAAAGCTTTAAAAATATATATAAAGTAAATGTTCAGGAATAATTTAATAGATTTCATGACATTAAATAACCTCTTTTTTTTCTTTTCTTTTTACTAAATGCATATTATTACCAATATTAAACCTAATAACCTAAAATAATTTAATTTCAAATACCGAATATTTGTTTTAATGGATATAATCACATCATCATCCTACAGTACGGTTTTAATTACGGTAAGATTTTTTAAATTTTTATTTTAAAAAATATGAAAAACGATGTTTTTTAAAAAATATTAGAAAAAAAATCATTTATAGAAATAATTACTCAAAATTTATAATAATGAATACGTTAATAGGGAGAATTATTACATTTGAAATTAATATATTCAAGGCCGGCACACGAGGGATTTTCGGAGTTTAACAACTCTCATTCGGGAAGAATTTAAAAAATTAAATAAAAAAATAATATACAGTTGAACTCCTCTATCTCAAACATGTTTATCTCGAAATATACTGTATTTATTTCGTACTCGTTCTATTCGTTGATAGTTTAATGCATTATATTACTCTATATATCTATATTTTAAAAATTAATAAATTACGTTACTAAAACTATTTGTACTTTTGAACCTCAATCTTTTAAAAATTCAACTATATAAATAAAATATCTTAATGATTGAAAATTATTTTAAACATTTTCAGCGTTACCAAATATATTACATTTTCTTTTGCGCAAAAACAGAAAAAAATACATTTCTTAAGATATTTTTCAAAATTATAAAATTTATACAATGAAGCCTCGATTATCCGAACCCCAATTAACCGACACCTCGGTTAACCGACCGTCCTAGTCGGCAAATTTCAAATGTCCGTTCTGATGTGGCGCTACAATATTTGGCTATGTCTTGGCTACTTTAACATGATTTTTACGTGTTTTAGCTGGCAACACTCATTCGACCATGAAAGGGAACCAGTATTTAAACGAGGCTTAATTTTCTAATTTTTAACGATACAATAGCGACGATTATTGTTTTAAAAAATATTTGTTAGGCTTAACATCGATGAAAATTCAACGCGAAGTAGGTTAATAGCAATATACTAATATACTAATTACATGGGATATAATAATATACTACACTATATAATAATAATATACTACTTATATCCGATTTTTTTATACTTTTCGGTTATCCGACTTTTCAATTATCCGACCAACCCCAGTCCCCAATTGAGTCGGATAATCGAGGCTCTACTGTAATACTGAATATTGATTAGAACAATTTAGTTTCTAATGTAATAAGAAATTTCTGCTTAATTTTCTATGCACTGTATCAGTGGCGTAGCCCAGTGGGGGCGGCAGGGGCGGCCCGCCCCGGACGGAACTTTTTAGGGCGCGGCAAAATTTCACAATAAATAATAATAATATCTTGTAAAAATTTGAACCAATCTAATCTATATTTGTGTCGCGCCTTCGATAGTGCTATAGTCCGGACAGTCCGGGAATCGGCTCTCTGTCCGGGTAAACTAGTAATTTCATCCGAGGATATCCTGCGCAACCTGTTGACCTTTTTTTTGCTTGTACGATTCATTCGTATTCATGTACACCACCACTATCCAATCAATAGAGCTATTTTAAACAGGTCGCTGAACTAACACGGAATTTTTTATTGCTTGTTCTGTGACAAAACTGAATTTTAGTCTTTTAAATTGAGATACCTAAATAAGGGGGACGAAATTTTTTCCGTCCCGGGCGGCTGACACTTACGCTAAGCCACTGCACTGTATATATATATATGTTTTTATTTTTAACTTTTTCCCTCCTATGGACCAAAGGAGGCATATGTGAGCATTCTGTTTTTGGACTGTCAGTTGGAAAGGAAGCATTTTTGCATATTCGTGATATTTTTATATTTTTAAAAATTAAATAACATCGGCTAAGGTATTAAGTATTTACTTTTTAAAATCTTTTGTTTTCTTTGTTAAAATCGCCATTCTTTTTTGTTGATCTACTACGCGATAAATTTAAATAATATTGTTTTAAGAAACGAGTCAAAAGAACGATTTTATAATTAACAAACATATTTATACATGTTACATACATTATTTATTTATTTTTATAAGTAAATAGAAAAGTTCCGAAGGACGGTTGATATCCACCCCAAAATGAACCGTCTTTTGTTTTCATGTATACATGAAAAGAAAAGATTTTGAAAAGTAAATATTTATTACCTTAAACGACGGTATTTAATTTTTAAAAATATAAAAATATCACGAATATGCAAAGAAGCTTTCATTTTCTTGTATATTTATACTAGAAAACAAAGACGACAATTACATAAAATTAAAAATACATTACATTACACATTAAATACAATATAAATTAAAACAAAATAGTTTTAAAGCTCTTCGAAGGAATTTGTTTTCGAAGAATCGCGTTTCATTAATGCATCTTGCTCTCCTTTCTGACATAAAGTAATTAACGATGCTACAATACGTTGTTCCAAAACATTTTCACAATACGTTGTTCCAAAACATTTTCTTTTTCTAAGTTGGAAATAACTCGTAGCTCGTAATTCGTAACTTATAACTCGTACCTGGTACGTCTTTACATATTTACATTCAAATGTATTTTACCAATATTTACAACATACAGTAGAACCTCCATTATCCGGACCTCCATTATCCGGATTGTTCAAAATAAACAAAAATTTTACGAATTTGCTGATTTGCACTTGGCGAATTACGACACTGTTTATGTACGTGATGGAATGCATAACTTTTTTTGTTTCAACAACGTCTCACCCAGCACAGTGGGTCGTAAACTCTTAAATATATTTTACGTAGTAATAAAAATATAACTTGACATACGTATTTATAAATAATTTATATTCAAATTACATCATTTCTATGACCAAGGGAGGCGTAAGGCATGGACGACGTGGGCCATCGTCTATGCCTCGCGGTCCAAAGGGCCTCGCGCCTCGAAGGTTTATGCATTACTTAAAAGCCGTGAACGCGGACGAAAAAATTTTACTCGTCCTAAAACGATAAATAGTTTGTCAAATTTTTATTCATAAAAATGCAGTTTCAACTGCTTTTTATTTTACAAAATCCGTCTTCTTGCGCCACCAGAGGGCCTTTTAAACAATAGGTAGTCTGTTAGCATTGGTCAGTAGTAGTCTAAATGCAATACGAACGTTTGTTTCTTGTAAATTTGATCACGATTTAAATACAGTATTTATTTTTAATATTACCGATATGTCATCGAAAAGAAAACGTGTTGTATTATCATTAAAAGACAAATTAAAGTATTTGTTTCGATTATCCGGATTTTTCCTTATCCGGACTACCTTCATCCCCAATTAGTCCGGATAATCGAGGTTCTACTATATATATATAGAGGAAAAGATGGTGTTATGGAACCCTGCAGGTATTATGGAACCCCTCCATTTCAAACTGATAATAAAGGAGAACTAGCGGATTGTGGTTGAGCTGCACTAGGCAGACATCCATAGCAAGTGGAAAACTCGTTTCACTTCAGTTAAACCAGTGTTTCTCAACGGGGGCTCCGTCAACATGGAAAAACGCCCCCATGAGGGCGTTTTTCCATGTTGAGGGGGCGATTAGTAACAATTTATATTTTTGGGAAGCAAAAACAATTTTCTGGGCGATATAGTAAAACATTATATTAATTAAGAGTAATTAGATATTTTATTCGTTATATCGTACAATAATTAAACAAATAACATTATACTAGTCACTAGTCTATTCGATGCAGTTCGAATTTGGCGTTAGCCTTGGCCCTCGGCATCGGAATTTTGAAATGAAGGCGGCGATACTATGTAACGGTTTTATTGAAGATGGGCGCTACTACGTTGAAAAGGGCGACGATTCGGTAGAGGTTGAGAAACACTGAGTTAAACGGTTGTCTGTAGTGAATCAGCATATTTGTGTTTTTCGAAATTCTAAACTTTTGAATGGTAAGTGAATTTAATTACTTCTAAAATATAAATCGTGTAGTTGTACGTTCACTGGTGTATGTATTCCGTTCCAGAGACTTAGGGGAACATATTAATCTGTGTGATGTTCACGTTTTTTAAAGTTTGGTCTTGACAGACATAAGTTAATTTAAGATGGCGATGCGTAAAATACGGACCCTATTGGTTCTTTTAATATGGAACCCAACTCCTCTGAGAACCCAACTTTTCCGAACTCTCTCTTTGCAAGCAGACATTCGTCCGGAGCAATTTGTAAAAAAGACACTAGGTAGAAAGCCAATTCTTCCCGAGAATATCGAAAAAGAGCTACTGGAATATATATTGTTGATGGAGGCCATATTTTTTTAATTATAAAAGCATTCTTTCGATAAAATACATTGGAGTAAATAATTTTGTAATTATTTAACATTCTTTGTACTTTCCTATTTGTTTTTGGATACATTAAAGCATTTTTTGAAAGGTTCCATATTACCGATTTTCTCTAAGCCTACTTTCTGACTTTTTGTACAGAAGCCTTCAAAAACCATACTTATAGTTACACAAGCGAAAAATCCAATTAGGAACATTTAGTTTAATAGTACTTTTAACCAGTACTTTTCGCACAAAAAATGTTGGTATAGTTATGATACCTTGTTTACAATTCACTGTAATGTAATTGGGGTTCCATAATACCACCTTCTCCTCTACTCGTCAAATCGTATTCTTGCTAAGCGTGGAAAAATTTTTAAATTTCTGCTGCCCAAATGACGATCGTCCTACTCACCGTCGCCCCAATTGTCGTGCACCCTCCTCTCAACGATATGCTGATGAAAATTTTTACATTTATTAAATATATTTGTTCTTCAATGTTTTATGTTTTATGTTACATTTATTATTTTTCGAATAATAAATGTAATTTTATAAAATTTATAAATTTTCAAATAAGAATAGAAGAAATTTTCAAACAGTGAATTATGTATTGCCGCCAATTGAATTTATAATCCACAAAAAATACATATATTTAAATAAACAACAAATTTTACTTTCCATTCGCATAAAAATGAAATATAAAACTGAATTATAAACAATAATATATCAACTGTGACATATGGCAGTAAAATTTCTATAGCGATATTTCGAAATTAATGTTTAAGGTCTTTAAAACAATTGTTTACATAAATATATATTAGAATTGTCTTTACATTTGTCCGTATATTTAGCTAATTGTTTGAACTGTATAAAATTCTGAATAGTAATTCAGCTGAATTAACTGTTACATCAGGAATCATATATAAAATTTAGAAAACTTGATTATTATTTTAAATACATTTATTTATTTATTACAGATTTCTACAGACAATATCCAACAGGACAAGAAAGAACTTTCTTTAGTAAACCGCATAATAAAATAAATAACAATAGACAAAACTATTCTAGAAAGAAAAATAACAATAATAAAACATTCAGTTACAGTACATCTTTTTGTTTTTAATATTTATGATTTAATTCGGCATTCATCTATAAAGTTATAAGCCTGTTTGTTTGGTTTTCTTTATAGTTTTTCGAATGCGAAGAATTTTACAATAAAACTGTTTTTGCTTAGTTAGCAATACTCCTTCGTTAAACTGAAATGACATTAATACAAAAAACAATTTATTTGAAGTTTGAGTAACAACTTACATATTTTGATCACTTTAAACAGGAAAAATGAATGTTGCAAATCAGTTAATCGCCTGCTCAAAGAAGCTTTAATACACGTGGAATAATCCGTTTCATCTGTAACGGGCTATATTACTGGCTTGCATATTCAACTGTATTAAATACGTTTCGGATAAAACAGACTTTATCAGCTTTCTTATCTAGCGCTTTACTTGGCAATGCGTTAATTTAAATTTAACAAATAACTGGTTATTGGGAATTTCCGATTATATTTTTTTAGATTAGGAAAATCAGGAATAAAAATCGCACTTATAAATTTATGTATGAAAATATAATTAAATTTCATGATTAAAATTTTAAAATATTTAAAATTTGATTAGAATTTTTTGAATTTTTAACTAAACCTTTATCTAGTCTTATCTTGAGAAAATTTAACGTAACATTTAAAAATTATTATGTAGAGAATTTTTTATTAGCTTGCATACGCAATTTTTTATGATAAAAATATAGAATTGTTATTTATTTATTTAAATTTTATAAATGATATATAGTTTACATTTTTTCATATCATATATGCATGTATTTACTCATGTGTTAATAAATTGCCAAGATTTTTCCTTGAGCAATTAAATGAAGAATTTATTAAAAATGATAAAATCAGTCTAAAAGAAATGATTTCAGACAAATTTTATTGATTACAAAAACTAAAAGAGATAAGAAAATGACAAAAGTATAGTTTTCTTTTACATGAAATTAATTTTAATAATAATTTAATCATTTAAATTTAAAGTAAATTATTTTTTCTATCATTTACAAGCACAATTTATTACAATTTTAACGAAGTGGAAAAAAAAAAATATTTTATAAAAATATTACTTAACTGTATATATGTAATAAGTAATATAAAATAAATTTATTATGTTATCTATATAAATATTTTCAATAATTTACACAACAATATGTATCACCATCAAGCGACCCTCCAAAGATTTGAATAAAATATAATAAATACGTATGATAATTTTGACTTTATGATAATATTAGAGATATATTTTAGAGATTTATTTCGTTTTGGCATTTGTTAATATCGTTTTCGCTGTTGAGCAATGTTGTAAACGTCTGAGTTCCACAATCGGTTTTCTTCACCTTAACGCACATATCGTATGACTGCAATGATTTCTCCTGCTTAACATCTAGAAAATGTTCAATATATATTAAATTTGCATAATTAACATAGTATTAAGAAATTAAATTAATATACATTAAATTTATAATGTTTCTATACATTTATAAAGAGAGATCGTAAGTAAATCGTAAGGTTACTGGATTGTTGGGATAAAGCAACGCAAGGTATGAAAAACCTTTTATGGTTAAAAGCTCTTTTTAGATGTTACACGCGTGAAATAAACCGAAAAACTCCACCCGTTCAGTCAGTTGGCTAGGCACGAACCCACGACTAACGGTGTTATCCATCCTTTCACTGGTAGCGAAAACTTTTTAGTTTATGAACTCGCTTTCTAAATATTCAGAAAAATGTTTAAAATATTAAAAAATATATATAATTTATTTATTTATATAAAATGGATTTTTAATTTTTTCTACCATTATTCTCTAAATAAAATAGTATTTTTATTGTGAAATATTTGATAGATCTATACTACAAAAAATAATTAATTATAGGTTTTTACTGATGAGAAACTGTGAAGCAATTCTTACTCGCATTATTTCTATATAAAACTTGGAAAATAATATTAAACACTTTAGTTAATTTGTTAAAAACAGGAATAACTTTTAAGAAAACGATTTACACAAGTTTTTTAATAACTTATTTAAAATTGCTTTAAATCATAAAGAAGAAATAACGCATTTAAAAATCTTAAAAATTAACAATGTGCAGTACCTTGCCACACTATTAGACCCATGAAAAAATTAATGATCTGTTAGTTTTGATACAATAATTTAATAAAAATGAAATTATCTTATCGATAATTTCATTTTTTATTTAATTTAAGATTATTTAAAAGATTAATATTTATTGTGTCTTATGAAATGAAAATTAAGTATTTGCATATAAAACTTTGAATATAATACAACTTAAAAAATTAAAAATTAAAATTAATATTTTGAATGAGCTAGTAGTGTTTCTATATCACAATGAATACTCTTTATATACTTTTTAAATTTTTGTTCTCGTAAATGGGGCTATGCTACCATACCTTACTATAAACCTCTATCACTTCCTTTTTCGTAGTAGAAAATTAATGTTTTTTTACATTTACCGTGTTGCTATATAAAAACTTATTAAAAGTGTTTCAAATATGATAAAGAATAAAAATAACATAAAAACACTTATTCCTTCAATAATATTGCGAAAAAAAGAAGAAAATAGTACAAAAAATATGATTTTAGTCAATGGGTCTAATAATCTGGCAAGTACTGTAATATCAAGTTTGAATATGAAATAGTTTTATTTGAATAAATTTACACATTATTTATTTTTGTTTGTCCCATAATTCATGATATATGGAGAAAAAAACTGTTTTTTTTGTGATAAAAATAATGTCGTGATTTTGATTGATTTATTCGTTTTAGAATATTTTAAACGTGAAATAAGTATCAGATTTGAGATGATGAGAAAATTTAACATTAAAATAAGTTTAAGATGATAAGAAAGTTTTGTAATGAATTAAAAGAAAATTGTATTTGTTATGCCTTCAATTGTATAAAAATTTAAAATGTAATTCGAATAGAGTTAAAATTGACTTTAAAAATTTAAATTCAATTTCCAGAGAAATAAATGAAAAACTGAAAAAAAATTCTTTGACATAGAATTAACCATTTATTAATCATAAATTTATTTATATAAAAACAATTTATGCATTATATATTTCAAAAAGCAACTTCGGAAGTTAAGTCATATTTTATCTTATTAATAATGTCTGTTCTAAGGGTATAAAAATATTTTCTGTATTTATTTTTTAACTGCGAAACTTGAAACTATTTTTGTTGATCATAAATGCTCTAAATTTTCTTCTTTTCTTAATTTATCCAATTTTTTATAGAGAGTCGTCGTTATAAATGAGTCGTTTTCAGATTTATCGCTCTGTTATCCATTCATTCTTCATCCAGTTTCTCTTTTGTGTTTTCGTTAATCACATCCCTTTATCTTTTCTTGGACTTCTGCTATTTCCTATTAATTTACAACGCCGCAACTTTTCTTTCTACATATTTTTTTATTTTTTTTCATAATATGACCTGTTGCATTTTTCCGGTTAAGTCTATCAATTTTATATCCAGTCCATTCTTGTCGCTCTGTACATTCATCACAGCATCTCGTTTCTACGATTCTCATCCTATTAGTGTTTTGTTCTCTTTAGAAATGATGTCTTTGTGCTGTACATAATTGCTAGTCTTACACAGTTTTATACAATATATTCTCTAGAACTCGAGAAAAAATTTCCAGTTTTTTACTTTTAGAATAATTAGAAAAAGTTCAATCAGTACAGATAAAACACTATTCCGATTCATATGATAAATTATCGTGATGTACATCAAATTATAGCATGATCTATCTTCAGTAAAATTGCCATTTGCTCTTAAAACTATTGTTTAATAGTAATGTCTAATCATCACACATTCGTTTAGAGTATATCTTAACGTAGGCCTAATGTAGATTCCGTTAATCGTTTTAAGAGACCTGATAAGTCATTATTATTATAAAAACTAAGTGTTTCTTTAGAACTAATATAGTGGTGATTGTATTTTCTTTCATTTATAGTTGATCTTAAATTATTTTATTTTTAAAATTAATTTCTTAGATACTTTCTGGTTCTCTATTATTCTCATTTCAATGTTATAGATCTATTTATTCTTCTCTTTGTTTCATTTTTATTCTTCCTTCCTTATTCTTTCTTAGTCGATCTAACTCAATTCTTAGTTTCCTCTCCGAACTTTATTGATTGAATTTATTATTCTCCATTTATCATCACAGACTTCTCAAGAACAAACAAGGTTTTATTCGCCAAATTCTGGTCAAATTTTTCTCGTTTCTTGAAATAAAGTTACGATCTTCTTCTATATTATATTATTTTTCATAATTTGAAATAAACGTTATTTAATTAAATAAATTATATAATGACTTACATTTCGTAAAATATAAAATTTGAAAATAAAGTATAAATCACATTTATATAGGATGTTTCAAAGAGTAAAGTCAATAGGCTAGGGCAGGGATGGCAAACTTTTTTTTAAGTCTGCGTGCCATACAGTAAGCGTACTTGTCTTTAAAATTTTTTATGCGTGTCAAAGCTCTAGATTTCTAATAACTATGTTTATATAAATAAAATGAATATACTTTAATTAGAGTAAATGTACATAAGCTGATTGAAAACAAAGGATGATCAGGTAATAAACCAAGAATGTATGATACGTTAAGTTCCAGATGATTTCTCCGACGTGACGTAGGTTCGCCATCCCTGGGCTAGGGGGTGACGCAGAACATGTGCTAAGTGTGTTGAACATCCATGGGTTCAAAACATCCATGGGTTCGCGCCTCAAAACGGACTGGCCGCGTGGGAAACTTTTTACGGGAAACTGTCCTCTGTTTAGGTGTTAGACATGCGAGGAAAGCTCAAACTCCTAAATAGAGAAGAGTTTCCCTTTAAAGTCCTGTCGACATGCATCGCCCCTTAGCAGATTGCTCATACGTTACATTGACTATATCCATCAACTCAATCCACTCAGATATAGGATGTTCTTTAGAGTAATAAGGTTTTTCTAAGTTTGGTTTTTTTCAGAGTTTTTTGGGCTGCAATTTGAAAAATTGTAGACCTATAAATTGCCACTGTCGTTCATTTGTCCGCCTGTCTTTTCTTAATCTCGAGAATGGAATTAGATAGATGAAATTCAAGATCAGACATGGAAACCGTAGCGGCAGAAAGCCCTGATTAATTATATATGAAATTCCGAAATAAACCGAAAGTCATGTTATTTCAATTCAAACCTTTTCCCCTGAAAGGAGTTAGAAAGATGATCGGCACGACTCTATTGCTAACGGAAAAATATGATGTATAGGAGCAAGCCACTACTAATTTGAGATGAAGAGCATATATTTTAAATTAAGTAAATTAAAAATATGATTTAAAATTTCAGTCCGGCATTGTAACAATGTCACAATAAATAATCGTTGAAATAAAGTTTATACTTCGAATTTGATACCACTGGATTTTTTCTGTGGGTTGTATGAAGTGTACAGTTCTGAGTTTGTACGAAAAACTTGTACAAACAATTCATGCTGCCGCAGCAAAATTCCTGAATAACATCAGTTTTAGAATAACATTCAGTTCGTCGACATGCTGAGATGTGTTTCCGAGAGAGAGAGGACGAAATTTTGAACATCATCTTTATTAATTAATTATCAAACATTGCCAGGCAGCTCGTTTTGATAGAGTATTTTCTGTCTTGTTAACATGGAGAACATATCTGCTTATTGTTTAATTGTTAATAATTAAAATTATCATATAACTTTTAAAAGCCGTCTTTACTAAACCACGGCGAATACAAAAGATTTTCTATACATACTTTACACAAACTCTACAATCACTTCCTGTCAAAATTGATCTTACCTTTTGAAACAGTTTATCGATATAGGCCTATACATTATTTATAAAAAGAAAATTACAATACAAAATAATGAAGAAATTTTAAAGTAAATTCATTTGGAATTTATCTTTTAAAATGTTAAACACTCATTTGTTTCATCATTTCCAGAAAAATGTAGCATTCATAAATTTATAAAATATATATTACATATATTTNAATAATAATTGATATGAAGAAAGCACTTGAAAAAATTTATGTAAAAAAAATGTTATTTCTTCTATTAAGTGTTTAAAATTTATAGCATATACAATTTATTAAAACTTGAGATATTCAAATTCTAATAAATATGTAACATAATTTCTGAAATTATGAGGTTTTAAAAATTTTTAACGAGATTTTTATATTCTCATTAAACTTTTGAATCTATGTCAAGTATTAGGTAATACAGTATATATATTTTATCTTTTATTGTTGATAAAAGCCAAAATGTTAAGTAGCATTAAAGGATTTGCTGTTATATACATAATAAAATTTCAAAAATGACATTAAGACAATGGAGAATTAGATAAATGGATAAATATTTTACTCTTATAGCGGAAGAATGTATAACTGTTCTCTGTAATTTATTTGATATTGAATAATAAATAATAAAGTGTGTTTATATTTATGGTGATAAAGAAATAACTTTATCAAAATTTAATCACATACAAATATAATAAAAATCGTTGCTTTCAAATTTTAACACAGATTTTCTTAACAACTAAAAATAAATATAATTAGGTATGAAGCGATTTTCCAAAGAATTTTTTAAAACTTTCTACCCTCACGGATTGGCCGAAGAAAATCCATTGAAATATAACATGTAACTTACACAAAACGAATAGTATGAAGAACAAGAAGTAACTTTTAGAAAAAGAATTATAGTAATGAATGAAGATGGTGGTAATAAATAAAAATATAAGTAAAATTGACCTAGCAGATTGTATTTCCCTTAATAAATGATTTTTTGGTATATATTTGACAGAAATTGACTATGATTATAGGGAATTGATTATATTTAAATTTTCTTACTCTGACATTTTTACTTTCCCGGCTCTGTCATAAACTTTTCCTTGTATATAACAGAGGAAAAGTTTGTCGATTGGCAAAAAATAACCCCCCTAGATTTTTTTCATTTTGGACTCATAGAACCTTGAAACGTCCAGAAATACAAAAAAAGTTGCGTCTTTTTCTCTGTATGCATATATATATATTATATATATGTGTATATATATGTATATATATATATATATATACAGAAAAAAAAGACGCAACTTTTTTTGTATTTCTCGCACTAATCACACTAATACACTAATATATATAGGCCTATATATTAGTGTATTAGTGTGTTTGTGTGGGTGGAAAAGCACAATTTTATTCATACCCTTTAAAGCTAACTCCTGTGCTTTTTGTCGAAAATTTCTGAAAATTTTCAAAAAAGTTTGCTTATTAGGAGATTAATGCTATTAAATTTTAATGAATAAAGGTCGAGAGGAGTGGTGAGAAAAAAGGGGTAATAAATAAATATCATATCTCCAATAGGGTTGTACTTAATAACTAGTTTACTCGTTATTAGCATCTACAAATTTTAATAAAACTCATCCCTAACCTCAAAATTAAGCTTTGTTTTATTATAAATATAAAAAGTTTTTAAATGAAATATCATAACAGATAGCGCCACACACGCAGTTTTAAATGTTGCCTGGAAAGTTAAGCAACGCATTACTGGATTGTTTAAAAATCCATTATTTACACAAGGTAAATAAAAAATGCTATCATTTTTATAACGTACTAAGAATGTTAGTTCATTTGCAAAACTGTGTAATATGATAGTGAGGTTGTACAAAAAGTGAAAGAATTAATTAAAGTTTTGAAATAAACTTCAGCTCAGAACTGATCATCATTATAGTTTACAGAGGACCATCGAAAGTTTGGTATGGAGAGTGGGTCAAGGCGGGTTCCTTTTAACTTTTTTTTTTTTTGAACAAACGAAATACGTGAAGAATGTTTCTTTATTAATAAATAACAGTCCTAAATATTTTATTTTCTGTTAGTAAAAGCATTAATTTATTGAGGCAGAAACTCTTACAGGCTCCTAAGTTTTCTCCAGGCCCGGGGAAAAGTCCCCAACTCCCCCCTCTCGAAGCAATCTTCTTCAACGGAGCTAGTCTCAACGATGGCTGCTCCTGAAATGCTCTCGAAATATCTCGCAGATCTTCGTGGAGGATTAGTATACCCTCACTTTGATCGTTCCTCGAGACTCAACCTAAGCTTCATTACGATTGCACGTCACTCCACTTGCAATAAAAGTGTTAGCAATTTTTACAATCATCTTGTCTTAAAGATTATATTAAAGTTTAACTTGCTTAAAGCAATTCTAAGCAGCTCGAACTATTTAAAAAATTCCATCAAAACAAGTTGCACTGTAAAATAATAGCTTTTTACATACTTCTGTTTTACATAATTAAAAATCTTGCGAGGATCTCTAATTGTATGTTAACTTCCTTCGTACTTTAATTTGTGAAACATTAAGGTGTAACTAAAATATATGATTAATTAATGACATATTTTTTTACAAGATTTAATTTTAGAACAAAATACTTTTAATAAAATTTTCAATTAGTTAAAAATAATAATTGATATGAAGAAAGCACTTGAAAAAATTTATGTAAAAAAAATGTTATTTCTTCTATTAAGTGTTTAAAATTTATAGCATATACAATTTATTAAAACTTGAGATATTCAAATTCTAATAAATATGTAACATAATTTCTGAAATTATGAGGTTTTAAAAATTTTTAACGAGATTTTTATATTCTCATTAAACTTTTGAATCTATGTCAAGTATTAGGTAATACAGTATATATATTTTATCTTTTATTGTTGATAAAAGCCAAAATGTTAAGTAGCATTAAAGGATTTGCTGTTATATACATAATAAAATTTCAAAAATGACATTAAGACAATGGAGAATTAGATAAATGGATAAATATTTTACTCTTATAGCGGAAGAATGTATAACTGTTCTCTGTAATTTATTTGATATTGAATAATAAATAATAAAGTGTGTTTATATTTATGGTGATAAAGAAATAACTTTATCAAAATTTAATCACATACAAATATAATAAAAATCGTTGCTTTCAAATTTTAACACAGATTTTCTTAACAACTAAAAATAAATATAATTAGGTATGAAGCGATTTTCCAAAGAATTTTTTAAAACTTTCTACCCTCACGGATTGGCCGAAGAAAAGCCCTTAAGATAACGTTTTTCCCCGTACCAATCGGGGCTTCTGTTAAGCCAATAATGGAAGCCTTCAGCTCCAATTGTGAGCCTGATTAGAGATGATGCTCAACATATTGGAAACAGGCCGGGCATGAAAACTTTCTGGAGCGTTGCTTGTTCGAATTCGATCCTGAGTAATGGTAGGTTAAAGTGTTGACTTAAAACTTCGAGGACCACCTTCCAAAAAAATTCGAATATTGCTCCTTACTTAATTGTTTTAATAACAGTAATAAATCATTAATAATTATATAAAACTTATTTTTAAAAAATATAGAAATTTTTTAATATTTTGTTTAAATAAGTTTCTTCTTAAATTTAAAAATTAACGATATGGTTTAGCTCCTTTTAAAAATTTCTGTGGAAATTTACGGAGCAGAACCAAAATTCGTACATGCAATAAGGAAATGGGAAAGGAATGGAATAGAATTCACAAAAGCTCAAATGTTTAATTGTGGTAAAGTTCTTTCAACATAACTAGGTTGTGTTCTAAACAGAAGAATCGACCTTTCAACTATTTGTAGGAGAGATGTCAAATTGACAAATGGACGACTTATCTTCACTACATGTCTCTAAGAAAAAAGCCATTAAGAAACACCCCTTTTAACACTGATTGAACTAATTAACATTGTGATGCTTTAAGACTGTGAAGCCATAGTACATTCTAAAAATTAAGTGCGTTTTTTTCAATGAAATATAACAATAATATCAAAAGCGCTCAGCAACTAAATAAAGAGAAACAAAACACCTTTTTCGCGGAAAAATAAATATAATTATAAAAAACAAACGTTTTTAGCCTAGTTAATAGGCCATCTTCAGGTCGAAAACTAAAATGGAACGTAAATGTTCCATGAATAGAACATAAAAATTTTAAATCAAAAATTTTACAAGAGAAAAAAAAATAACGGAAGAATATATAAAAATTAAAATAAAACAATAAAACAAAAATAACATAAATCTTCAATGTACTAATTCTGGTCGAAGATTCTAGTAAATTTCTTAACCAAATATTTCCATGCCGAAGGTAGGCTCTCAGCATCCCTCGCATTTAAACAGCCTTCTCCTATCTTCTGTATATTTCTATTTTCTCCGCCGTCATTGCTAGAGTTGGGGAAGACAGAGGTTTGATGATTGTTGCCTCATCCCATTTTACCTCAGAGCCTTGCGCTTGCGCCATTTGGGACAAAATCGTTGAATTAGATGCTTTTCTTATGGCATATCTATGTTCTTAGAGCCTTACTCCCAAGTTTCTGGTAGTGACGCCGATATAATCTTTTTTAACATCCAGTTGTAAGTTCTCATAAGGAATCTTATACACGCCTGCTTTCTCCTCCGCTTTGATGTTATCCTTATCATTTCTCAAGATCTTATACAAATTAGGGGCTCTTAAAACCATTCTTGATTCCTTTCGACTAGCAATTTCTTTCATAAGACTATTCATACTACTATTATAAGTAAATTTTGTGAGCCTAGTAGGAACATTCCTTAAAGTTCTTTTTTCTATGCCCCTTTCATACTTCTTAAGCATTCCAACAATTATACTTTTTCTGTAACCCAGGGTCCGGGCCACCTGCAATATTCTATCAATCTCCTTCTCCCTGTCAGCGAACTCGGTCACAATATAAACAAGCTTTTTTGATTTAAAATTTTTATGTTCTATTCATGGAACATTTACGTTCCATTTTAGTTTTCGACCAGAAGATGGCCTATTAACTAGGCTGAAAACGTTTGTTTTTTAAAATTATATTTATTTTTCGGCAAAAATGGTGTTTTGTTTCTCTTTGAAATATAACAATATTCACGAATTAGATATAACAATAAACAGCTTCCTATCTTTGTCCATTTTCTATACCTAGGGAACACAAGAGGGATAAAAATATGAAAAAATTTATTTTTATTTCTAATTTATAAATATTATTATATTTTATTATTTCCTAGAAATCATATTTATTAAATAATTAATAACATTTCATTTTTATTTTAGTTGTAAAGCTTTGAGAAGTTTTTATTTGACAGAATAAAAAGATGAAAAACTTTTATATTACAATGTTTAATATTATAATTTTAAGATTTTTTTTATTCCTTAAGAGTTTGATGTTTTTTGTTATTTTTAATCATTATATACTTATTTATGCTTTATGATAATTGCAGCTTGCTAACAAAGTTGTTTTTACAGTATATAGGTTACTTATAAATTCTGTTCGTTTAATTATGATTAATTTATAAGTTCATTCTGCTTGCATTACAACTGCTTTCTTTTTTTTCAGTTTGTGTGTTGTTGTTTAAATACTACGTTAGCATTTCAGTAAAATTATTTCTTTATAATAAGTGCCAATTAAAAGTTTATCCACGGCTTACTTTATAATTATGGAGAATAGGAACGGAAACGGTACGGGAATATAAAAGATGGAAACGAAAACGGGAAAAATACAATAAGAATTAAATATGCCGTCCATTAATTATGTGTACAGGTTTTTGAATTCCTCTCCCTCTTTCTGTGCAAACCCCTTTTCTTCCTCAACTTTTAAAAGTCAAGGGGTACATGTAAGTTACCCCTTGACTTTTAAAATTTTAGGAAATATTTTTTAACTTATAGTTTATTCACA
This sequence comes from Centruroides sculpturatus, assembly GCF_000671375.1. NCBI lineage: Eukaryota > Metazoa > Arthropoda > Arachnida > Scorpiones > Buthidae > Centruroides > Centruroides sculpturatus. The sequence goes on from NW_019385791.1 coordinate 54,160, forward strand.
TGTGACTAGTAAGTAGACTTAAAAGAACAAATTCGTATGTCACTAATATCTTCAAAAAATTCCATACAGAAAATGCATCGATTCCCTCCCTCATTGTGTACAGTAATGTAGCCTACTTTTCGAGACTCCAATCCCCTTTAAACTATACGCGTAATTAATGAAGGGTTCCTAGAGTTTTATGTGATAAATAATAACGGGAACGATACAAAACTAAAAAAGTTGTTTCATTCCTAACACTACTTCAGAGTATAGGATACACGATGGCATGGCATACATGTGACGTTTTAAGAATCCAGTCACAGGTGGCCCTATTTGGCGTTTTCTCGCCAAATCGGCTATTTCTGCGCAGATTGGAGAGTTGTGTTTAACTATGGCGAATTCACTTTTTATTTATTAGCTTTTTTGAAAGCTTTTTCGTTCAAAAGTAATTTTTCGATCTCATTCAGTTCAACAAAAATAATATATAATACAATAATATTATGCTACATATATATATAATATGATGAATGATTTACAGTAACAATATAGATCTTTTAGAAATGAGAATCACCAGGATATATGGTTAGTGGCGTAGCCTGGGTGTCAGCGGCCCGGGTCGGAGAAAAATTTCGCCGCCTCCTTATTTAGGTATCTCAATTTAAAAAACTAAAATTCAGTTTCGTCACAGAATAAGTAATGAAAAATTCCGTGCTAGTGTTGCCACCTTTTTAAAATTGCCGACAGTGACGGCAGGTGAGGTTTGTTCGAACAGAAGTTCCTGATTCATGCGTATGTCATTTTGCAATGCGAAGAATAATTTGCAGTGAATGATGGCTCTAAATCAGTTACAGTTAGCGACTAGGGAGACTTGGATAGGAGTAACGCAAATGACCTAGCTCTATTGGATATTGGAGGTGTATATGATTACGAATGAATCATACAAGCAAAAAAAAAATCGACAGGTTGCGCACGATATCCCCGGATGGCGAGTCGGATGGTAACACTATTCCGTGCTCATTTCAATCGGTCCGAATCGTAGGTGGACGAAAATATGAAATAAAATGGTTTAAATTCATACAAGATATTATTATTATTTATTGTGAAATTTTGCCGCCCCCTGAAACGTAATTTTGCCGCCCTCTATAAAGTGCCGCCCGGGGCGGACCGCCCCTGCCGCCTCCCCTACGCTACGCTACTGTATATGGTTAGAGATAAGTGGAAGTTAATGAAAATGACCATATTAAACAGATATCTCCATAAGCTAGTATTAGCTGTTTTACTTAATACCTTGTATTACAAAATATGCTTTCATCGATGTTATTAGTGATAAAATGGATGTAGGTTTTCACATTGATGTTTGACATCGATTCTAAAACGACATCGTACAGCGCTAGTGGCGCAGCTAGGAGGGAAAGTTGAGCGGGTCCAATAGAACTCTTTTAGTTATCTTTTATTTACCTGAAAGAACACCCAAAGCGGATCATCAAGCGTAGGAAAGAAAACCGCTTGCAGAAAGGCTACTACAATTTGATCATTCTATCTTATGTAGAAACTCTTGTATTTGGTTTAGCAATGTCGTCATCTCGTCCCCTTTTCTCATAACGTTTTCAATGTGTTATCCTACGACCCCTTTCATCTATTTAAATTAAAATCGCGAAAGTCCACAAATTACTTTTATGCACTCATTGAAAATTGAAATGTCAAGAAATGCAAAACATGGATGTTTTTCTATATTTATCATAGCATATGATTGTTAGTTTATGTGTGGGGGGACACGATTTTGTTCGCCCACTTTGAAGCTCAATAACTCCTGTTTGATGTCGAAAATTTCTGATATTTTGCAGGGAGGTTTGGGCATTAAGAAGATTGATGCCATTAAATCTTCATGTCTGAAGATCGAGGGAGTGGGGAGATAGAAAAGGCTTGTGTGTCATATCTCGAGTAAAGTAGGACCTGATGAAGATTTCACACGTTATTTCAGCCTTAATTTTATAAAATTTAAAATTTTATAATCTACTTTCAAAATTAAGCTTTACCAATTGCCAATTTATAATAATTAATAATATAAAAAGTTTCTAAAATAAAATATCATAACAGATGGCGCCACACACAGTTATGAATTATTTTGCCTGGAAAGTTACGCAACTTGTTGCTGGAATTTTTTTCTTTTCTTCTCAACTCGAGCTTTATTACATTCAGTTATTTGGAAAAGAAAGGAAAAGAGGAAGAAAGAGCAAAGGCAATATCGGATAAAAGTAGAACTTATCTGGAAAAATATTGCTATTTTGTAATTGCATGAATAAATCACTTAACTCTACCCAAATATTTAGATAGTGAAGGCCAGTTTGATATTGTTTCAGCTAACATTTAATATAATATTTGCATTTATTTTAGTAAAATGATATTTTAATCGTATTTAGATTAATTAGAAATGACTATTTAAAAACACGTTAACATTTTTAAAATAAATACATGTATTTGTGAATTATCTTCTCTGAGTTTGTGTTATTATTTTTTTAATGTTTATGATAAAATAAATAATATTTTTATTCAATATTATATTATCTATTTTAATTATATATTTATGTTTAAATTTAGCTAAAATATAATTCTGAATTTAATACCAAAAAACATTTATAACAAAAAAACGTCTATATTAGAAATAACGTAATGATATGATCATTAGTATTTTCTGGGAATAGCATTTAAAAATTTTATCTAAAAGTTTATCTAAAAGATCAAAAATATTTAGAAAAACTTTGACACATATTGACAAATAAGAACGAAACTGAGATTTACCTTAACATAATCATTATTTTTATATAATGTGATACTGTCAGATCCAAAAACTTTACTTTAAAGTTTTATTGCTCTTTGAAAAATTAGTTTAAATGCTTTGCATCTATAAACGCAATCGAAAACCAGTGTGAAAAGTAAATATCCTAATTAATATCAACCGGTTTAGATTTAAGAAAAGCAGCTTGTAACTTAACACTTAAATATCTAACTAATATAAATGCTGCAGAAATGTCTAGTTTTAAAAACCACGCAATTTCAGTAATTCCGGATAAATTAAAGCAGCTACAAGTTTAAATCTTTTAAAGATAATTAATGATTAATCTTTAGTTCAAATGTATTCGAATTTATAAGTTTAGTTAAGAATATTTTTTACGTCACCAGTTACTGTAACTGCTGGTGAGTTTCAGCAAACATAAAATAATTATAAATTATCTGAAATCTTATGCTTTTGCTATTTGAGATTTATGCTTTGTTAAAAGCATGAAAAAATTAATTTAATTAACATTCTTAAAATTAGAGCAATATTTTGAAATTAATTATATTACTTATATATACACATTGATCATTCAATAGTTCTTGATGTAAATCAAAATGAATTCTTTGAAGTTTAAGACACACAAGATTGCCTTAATAGATTAAAAAGTAAATCGGCTCCTGGATCCGATGGCATTCCTAATTCTGTAATCAAACTTTTACCTTTCAAATTGGTACAATATCTGACCAGAATCTTTACCAACATTTATTCTAGTGGAGAAATTCCATTAATCTGGAATGAGGTGATTTTATCTATGATTTATAAACAAGGTCACAAAGATGAGCCTGCGAACTATCGTCCAATTGCGTTATTGTCAAATTTCAGAAAGATTTTCACAGCTATTCTAGCCAAAAAATTGAACAGGTGGACCAATATAAATAATCTACATAATAGAACTCAATTTGCTTACGTTGCTAATGGGGGCACGCAAAAAGCCTTATTCGTTTTAATGTCACTAATTCAATTTCAGTTATTAAAAAAGAGAAATAAAGTTTTTGCTATTTTTCTGAATTTATCAAAGGCATATGATTCAATATGTATTAAATTGCTCCAGAATAAGTTACTTGAACATAAGGCTTATTGGTCAACTTTACGGCAACTATAATGTTATAATTAAACAGAATAATAAATGTGGAAATCCATTCTCATGCAGGGGATTATTACAAGGTGATCCTCTTTCTCCTTATTTGTTCAATTTTTTTCTATATGATTTGAACGATTGTTTTACGAATGAAAACGATGGTATTTATATTGATAATATTTGTATACAATCAATATCCTATGCAGACGACATAGTCATCGTTGCTCCTTCTGCAGTTGCTCTTCGACGTAAAATTTTACAAATAACTGAATATCTAAATAAGTTGAAGGTTAAAATTAATCCTAACAAATCTGAGGTCATGATTTTCAGAAATGGAAATAGACTGTCTAAAAAAGTTATGTCTTTCTATATTCAAGATGTAAAATTAAATATTGTCAACGAAAAGAAATTTCTAGGACTTATATGGTCTTTCAATTTGTCATTTGACAAACATTACAAATATATTACAGTTAAATCTAGAAATTTTCTAAATAATCTGATAATTTTGTTCTCTAAAGCAAAAATAAGAAATAATAAGGTACATTTTAAATTGTTTAACTCTATAGTATTAAATGCTTTGTTATATGCTGCTCCAATCTGGTGCCTCAATAAATTTAATAACTTTGAAAAACTCCAAAAAATATTTATACGTAAGTTATATCAATTTGAGTTTAATACGCCAGGAAGCGTTCTTCGTTTGGGATTTAATAGATATAAAATAAACACAATCCTATTTAAAGCCTGCTTGAAATAGTTACACAAAATAATTAATACAGATGATTTATCTAATAAGCTGGTATTATTATTGCATAAAAGATTGCAGAAGACAAATATAAATCGGAATTGGATTGCTCAATTGTCTCACATATTTAATGACTATGGATTTTCCATCAATTTAGTTTTTGATTATCTCAGAAATAATAATCAATAATCAATTAATGCTTAGAGTTGTAGAATGTTCCATAACTCAGGATATTGAAGATGTTCGTAAGAGAAGTAATAAATATTACTATAATTTCCTTTTCAATTATCCGTTTATTAACAACTATATCTTTACGAATCTAACTTTTCAAGTAAAAAAATTTTTTATTCAGATGAGACTGAATCAAAATGGATTAATATTTGAAGGCAAATATTTGGAATTTGCACACTCCGTTTGTCCAAATTGTGCTAAAACACTATCAAAGCTTCATTTATTTTATGGATGTGACCGTAATAAAGATCAAGACTCAGAGATCACTGGAAACCAAAATATCAGCCAAAGTTTAGTTAATCATATGTACAATAAATTTAATCAAGCTACCACTAATGATATTTACAATTTCTATAATGATGTAAGAAGACTCTTAGATGTTAAATCTTAAATACTATATGTTATTCTAAAGTGGAGATATGTTTTATTTTTGTTACAGGCGACTGCCTACTATGTTCAGTAAACTAATCTAATCTACTTATATATAAATTTTTGTTTTGACTGAAATATCAATAAAATATTTTTGTTTTTTCCACTCAAGTAAAACAATTATACGTATTATTTTATTGGGAATTAAAAACCTGCTATCAAAACTTTCTAAAACGGTTATAGTGCTATGATTTATCACAGTTACCTGAAAATTTATTCAACTATAAAAACTATAATTACATATTTAGTTTTGCATTGTAAATATAAGACGCGCATTTCTTTTTTTAGCCTCAGGTGAATAAATATCTAGGCACGGTTCTGGTAATAGACCTATTCTTTGTATATATGGAATATACTATGATGTACAATCGAAAAGATTTTTGGACACCAATGGATTAGATAAATATTTAATATTTTTCAACATTACAAGAAATGTTCTTACGCTCAATCTGAAAGTCAGTTTTCTTATTTCGGAATTGAATAGATGCTTAAATTTATCTATTAATAGACTAATAATTATAATTTTTATGTTTTCAAAATATATTTTTATTGATATTTTATCATAAATTTTTCTTTATCTATCTCGTAGTTACTGTTTCAAGTTATAGGCCTATCTTTTTTCTAACCTCAAGAATGTTCATAATAAATGTCATTCTTTAGTTCTTAGTTTATACTTTTACATTTCTAAGTTTTTATATAACACGTTCAAATTAATAATATTATATCAATAGAATTTATAAAACCATTTTAATACTTCAATTTTCTGCTTTTTACAAAAACATTAAGACCTGCACTCACTCGTCAGTTCTAAACTACAATATCTCCAATTAGAATAAATTTTCAAAAATAATAGAATAATACTATGATTACAAATATAATAAACCTTCTTAAATAGATGTCTTATATCTGATGTCAAATTTCCTAATACAATGAAACCTGTGTAAAACGGAAACCAGCATAAGCGGAAAATCTTTGGTACGGTACAATTCCGGTTTACACAGATTTTATTGTAATCTCTTTTAAAAAGGTAATTATTAAAAACAAAAAATATTTATTTATTTTAATATTACATAAACGAGATAAATAAAAGATTCTTATTATAAAATGTAAGATCTGAGAACCTGTATTGCTAATGCTAATTAATCGTTGAGATAAAATCGACAAAAATCTATTGTTTAAATGCTAAATTTAGTTCCTTACAATCCAAATATTGCCTTCATTCTCGAAGATAATATTTCCTTCCTGTTTCTGTGATTAATTTCCTCCATCACTTTTCATAATTCTTGAAATAATTTTCGACTCTGACATTCGTGTAAATTCCTATTTAAATTACTCGTATAAAGCACCTCTCTAGTCATAATTATAAAGGAATGATAAATGGGCTGACCTTTAGACTAATTTCAGTCCTTATTGTTTAATTTTTATTTCTAATTTATGAACGTAATCAATCACAGCATATAAGATAAATATCGTTCTATCATTTATATGCAAAAAATACGCACAATGCCTTTTTATAAAGCACTAAATCATATTTTTCTCTCATATATTTAGAATTTTTTGTTGAAATCGCTATTAATCAATATCTTAAAGTGTTTTTACTAAAATATAAATGCAGTCAAACTCCAATAATGTCTAATTTACAATAACGGTCATCTCAAACGGACTAGCCACGTGAAGTTTTTCGGGTTTTCTTCACGTATCTAACAATTAAATAGGGGCCAGGTTTTTAGAATTCTTCCAAGATGCACCCCAACAATTTACAGATCGCCCAGTTGTTGCTGTGTTACCTTATTCCATTAACCTAATTCCTAAATCCGATTTAATTTTCAGGCTTGTTCGTTTGGTCGAGAACTTTTTCATTAAATTGACATCACTTTTTAAATTTATTCATTGTAAAACTGAAGAGAGATATCAAATTGACTTAAAAATGTATATTTTCTGGACAAAAGGAATACATAATAAAAGCACAAATTTATTTATAACATAAAATTAATTGTGTTTTTTCTGTAATTTCCGATGTTTTAAAACTTAGTCTATAATAAACTCCTATCTCAGATGATTCGGTTGAACGAAGATTTCATTTAATTTTATTGTCGGCATTAGTATTGAAAACATCATAAAGAGTAACGAACCGTGAGAAAATGGCCGGTAACTATCTATTGGATAGAGAGAAATGTGTGAATTCTATCAGACTCTTTAAATTTCTAATGAATGGTTTTTATATAATGCTTCACTTTTCATTTTAGATGCTTGTTTGAACAGAAACTTTCACAACAAATTAAAAGAAATTGTAAAAGTTTACGTAAACGTCATGCTTTGTTTTTATTTTTAATTGTGTAATGAATCGATTTTGTAAACATCAGTTTGCTAGGCTTTTATACAGATTGTTTACATAAATTTTAATCTGTAACAAATTGAATTTGTCGAAGTTATTTTTTTGTTGTAGACTAAATATTATTAGAGTGAACGTAGCATAATTAAAGAGTCTAAAATGTTTATCGCGCTCTGTGGAAAGAATTACTGGGCAAATCGTAACCAAATTTGGTATACAGTACATACGTTTTGTGTATACGTGAGTATACGGTTTCGATTTTCGGGAAAAAGTCTTAATTTAAAATTCAGTCGCTAGAGTAAGTTTTACACTGTACTGATGTGCAAATTTTTTTGGTTTTCTAACACATTTCGGGTTTAAAAAGAGTCTCAAAGCATTTAAAACTCTATAAATTTGATGCAGTCGTCAATTTCACGATCCACATTTGTAATCATATCTGTAATTGGCTCACTAGTGACCGAGTAGATAAAGTCTCTAAACACTAGTACTTGGTGGCAGATTCGCAATTAACCAACGGATTGGCCGCATGGAGTTTTCTGGGTTTCCTTTGCGTGTCTAATATCTAATTAGAGACCAATTTGTCATAGAAAATCTCCCGAGAGACCTTCTTCTTGGCAGATTGCCCTGTGTTTCGTCGCTGTATCTCATCAGATCAAACATATGTAATCGAAATAAAATTATTCTACTTTGTTTTCTTCCCCGAAATTCGTTAAAAAATGTACGTAATATGTTCATTAAGGCAATATAGTAGTCAAATTTCGCTCTAGAGACTTAATTTTTCAGTAAAATTTTTTCTCAAAACATGACTTAGGGCGGTATTATACCAAATTTAATTGAAATTTACCCAATAGTTCTTTTTATAGATAACTCTAAACATCCAGGCTACTCTTTAATTATTACCATATTGTATAATTAACTTTTATTATCTATAATTGTCTGTTTATGACTTAAAATTACAATAGAAATGAAAGCCCATGAAATTTTTCGTTTTGATCTAATTTGTTAAATGAATCTATGATTTGGATAAGGAATATAATTCATTATTATAGTATTTGCTCACAGTAATTTGTATCCTAAAATAATTTACAGCATGCTACGATTTGTGAGATATAACATTTAATAGTAGATTTATAAATCTACGTGACATTTATCTTTATTTTAATTATTTATTTTTAAATTTAAACAAAACAAATACAAAGTTAATATATGTGCTTCTAAATTAACGAATTTTATTAGAGAAATATTTACAGTAATTAATTCATTGTTGTTTACCACTATATCAAATATATTGGTAAATGGAAGAAAATCAGCAATATTAAACAGTAAAATTTATCTAAACGGAACCTAAGTGGCGGTACTGTCTGAACGGAAAAAACTCTTCGGAATAGAGAGATTTATCTATGTTAATTCTTTAATTCTTACATTAGGCCAGAAACCTATTCAACGCGGAAATGGAAGAGATTTTGACGGGTGAAAAACTTAACTTTTAAACGGAAATTAAGATTTAAAAGAAAAATTAAGGATAAAACGGAAAATTAAGATTTGGAGACAAATACTGTAAGTAAAATCGACTCCATCTCAGTTTTTCATCTCAAACCGTCACAAACTGTATTCAAAGAATGATTTAGAACCTTGTCAGAGAAATGAAGTGTCATGTCCACGATGGCCATCCAGTGCCACCTGTATCATCTAGCAAATATTTTTTGACAGTCTTTCACATTAGTAATACCCCGTTTGCACCGAGTATTTCAATCAAAATTGTGATCAAGGTCGGCGACTATGCCGTGGTGCGACCTCCCTCGACCGTTTCAATCTCGATTAAAACGAGGTTCAATCGCGATCGACTCAAGACAGTTCTTGAAACTAGGCACGGGCAGGCAGCTTGAGAAGAACCCGACTATTACACGCGATGATAAAACTGACATAACTACGTGGTTAGTCATGAACACCAACAAAGAAAATGGAAGTTTTGGTTAGAAATAAATACTTTTTCTTGCCATATATCCAATAATAGACAGATGTTATCGTCTTTCCAGATGTCATTTTTATTTCTCTGTTGATAGCCCGACACGTGTTCCGCAACATCTTGTATTTTCTCGCGCGCGTGAGATTGTGGGATCTCTCTTATGACTGGATCTAGTTTCAAGAACTCTCTTGAGTCGATCGCTATTGAACCTCGTTTTAGTCGAGATTGAAACGGTCGAGGGAGGTCGCATCACGGCATAGTCGCCGACCTTGGTCACAATCTAGATCGAAATGCTCGGTGCGAACTGGGTATAACGAACAGGATAGCTGGGTACGGCATCTTCGTTGTTTCTTAGGTCATAAGCTTTAGGACGTAGTCTGTTGCACTTTTGAATAATGTTGACGACACTTGATTTACTTACACGAAGACCGAAAGCGTTTTTTACTAACACGGAAAAGCTATTTGACATCGAAAGTATACAGATTTACTCTTTACAATATATTTTTGTTGGCATAATTATCAACAACAAAATAGCCAAAAGAATAATGCCAAATTGTTAAATATTTCAATTTCAACAAAATTGCCAATAGAATATTCCAGAACGTTGGCTGATTCTAACGTTCATATAGGCCTATAATTTGTTTCATATTTGCACATTTACGTACTATTTTCGTAACAAATCTCTAGGATTAACTGACTCAGTCCTCTGCATCTTTGTATAAGCCTACGTGTATGACTTTCTGGGAAACACTATAATATAGTGTTTCCAGAAAGTCTTACGCATAATGTAAGTCTGACATGGTGTCAGCCTTAAATCTCTCCTCCCGATATACTATATATGAACATTAAAATTTAAAGTATATTAATAGAACTAAAAACAAACGCATTTTTCATGCTATTTTGATCATTTAACCTTTTGATCATCGTCAAATTAAATTACAGAATGAAAAAATAAACATTGTCTATTGTATTAACATTAACATTACTTACGTACGATAAAACCTGAAATAGAGAACTCATTTCCTGTAGTACCCTGTTTAGGGTTTTATTAAATTCAACAGCTGGCTGTTGAATTTAATAAAACCACGATATTCATATTCGAAATAAATGAATGTCATTAGAAAATATTCTGGTAAGTGTGATTTCCAATATTTCTCTGCAATACCTTATTATTTTAAATAAATTTTTTTTAAATAAAAGTGAAAAAATAAATTGGCTTGATGGGATACCGTGCATCTCAGCGCGTGAGTGATTTTCCATGCGCAGAATGACTCTCGTGGAGTATTCTATGAAAAAACTAGTTCCTATTTAGGTGTTAGAAACGTGAGTAAACTCGGAAAACTTCTCCAGTCAACATGTTGATCAGATGCGAACCCGCGACCAGTGCTTGATAGTTCCGTTCACTCGTCCATTGGTAGACTCCACAGAAAGGAGAATTTCAGAATCGTATATATATATATATATATACGATTCTGTATACATATATATATATTTTATGAATGAATGAAACATAATTTTCATAATATGCTGTTAATTATAATAAAAATATTTAACTAAATAATACTTACTTGTTTACTTGTTTGCAGTAAAAATATCTACTTTTAATTATAATTAAATTTAAAATTTTGATCGTAAATAAATCTAAATTAAATATTTTTATAAAACAACTAATATACTGATATGAAACCAACTACATTTTTTAATGTGAAATAGAAACTACAATCATTACAATGAATATTGACTCTAATTGCACAAGTCAATCCGCATAATCTTAACTTCATAAACAGCATAAACTTCAAATTTTCTCATGCAACTTTTTACATTTTTGCTCCCTATGCTAAAGTATTTTGTATGATTTATTTTATTTTCTAAACATTATCTTTAAGTACATATTTATGTACAAATAAGCGTAAACATAAGTAAAGATATACTATTTTTTAAAATAGTTTCCTCGATGATTAAGGCACTTTTCATAATTCGTCCGTAAAAACACTATAAAACTGCTCAGATTTTTATATATGACTAGCTTTTAAGTGAGTTAAAAATTAAACTACTTCACTGTATTCATAAGTCTCAAATAATTCATTGCTAACTCATATGATCGTAAACATTTTAAAAAGATTAACTTCTTGAATAATAAGACGTGTAAACGAACTTTCTGACCTGCTTATGTCTAACTGAACTATGAAGGTTAATATAAACTATTAGTAATTATCAATTTCTATTTAATTAATATTTTAGAAATTTTTAAATTTTATTAATGTACAATAGTCAAAAATTGTACAAATTAACAAAAATGACCTTTTAAATTGTTCTTTACTTCACAACTGGGTGCATAGGTATTCACACTGGGCATTTTTAACATCACTCTTTACAAGAATATCTTAATCCGACGGAAGAGGGACGTATACCCGAAACGCTTATCGGTGTGTAAGATATTCCTGAATAAAGAATGGTGTTAAAGATGCCCAGTGTCTACCTATGCACCAGTTGTGACGTAAAAAATAATTAAAAGAAAACAAGGTTTCGGAATAAGTCAATTTTTAAATTGTATGAATTATGTTTATTTCACCATTTTAACACAAAAAATTCCGTAACAATATTTATATTTTACGGTCTTTATCTCTTTTTAAGGAAAGGGTTGCAGAAAATAAGAACAATTTACCAATAAATAGTATAAACTTTTTTAAATTCAGAAAATAAGTTTAGTAAAATGTGAGAAAATTCAAAACTAGGAGACAGTTTGTAGCTGTTAACAGAAAATATTACAAAAACTAAAACGGACGTTGAGAAAAGAAAAGACAGATTTCGTTATTATCGCAAAAAATTTCTACTAATGCATCTATTAATTTCGAGATTAGTACTCATTATGAAATAAATTGGAATCAGATTTTTAAAATTTTAATGAAAACATTTCACAAAGTTTACAAAACTTGCAAATTGCATCAGATTAATTACTTTCCCGGCTCTGTTATATATAACAGAAGAAGAAAGTATGGCGATCGTTCAAAAATGACCCCAAAGATTTTTACATTTTTGCCAGGATAAAGAAAAATACACGTCTCCCGATACCAGAGTCGGTATTTTTTTAAATCGACTCTGACTCCTGATTCCTTTCACCAATGCACTACGAGTAAAGTTAGTAGTTTGTTTAATAGAAATAAAGTTGGATGTAATAAACTTTTCGATAAAAATAGTACTGTATCTTTATTATATACAAAAATTTAAGAATATTTGAATTTAAATAAAAAAAAAACCATCGTATTAATATATATGTTACCGCTAAAGCTCGAAATCCGTTAATGTGCACATTACCTAGCTAATCTGCAGATTAACTAGGGTGATCCGTTAAAGCTGCGAAAATTATTCCATTTCTCAAATTACCTAGGTAATGTTCAGATTATCTAGATAATCTGCAAATTACCTACTAGGCACTCGGTAAAGTGAAAATAAGATTTTTGCTGGAACAACAGCAACGTTTCTGTACGCTTAAATTAACATAATGTTATTTATTTAATTTTCAATATCTAAAGAATCAAGTTAATACAATCAACAAATTAGTTGATTGAATCAATCATCAATCAATTAAAAAAACTTTAATACAAAAATCAAACGGTTTAAAATATTACTACAATTAGGGAAATGAATTTGCAAAACATATGATAAAATTGTACTTACTTATTAGTGCAATCTAAAGATTGGTGACACTTTGAATTACGTAGCAATTGGTTTTTGCGACAAGCACGCCTATTTGTGGTACATTTAGATTTGCAGTCACATTTTCTGAAACCCTGCCCAGTACCAAGGGATTGTTTTATTGCTGTTTGACGTAAAGATATTTCTACAGCAGGGACATCCATCTTCTTTCGTTAAAAATCTCTCTTTGCAAACACTGAATTCAGATTTTGCATACAATTGTTTTAAAATACCTGTTTTAGTATCAAGTTTATAAAAGCCATCCTCTGTTTTACTAAGAACCACAGCTAAAATTGAACGTGCATCAGTTTTTGCTCTGTCTTCTTCGGGTACTTTAATTCTCACAGCGAAACCTTCATCGACGTTTGGGTGCTTTGCATTAGAAACTGCTAACATTTTCTTTGCTTGCTTTTCTAAACATTTCTTGGCTTCATCACGCTGTATTTTCTGATCCATATTCTTTTTACAGATGATGCACAATACATTCTTACCATACCCTTCCTCTTTAGGATCTACTTCACCACAAACTGCGTGAACAAACATATTACACGATTTACACTTGTGAGCACTTGATGCTGCTTTTGAGCAAACAATACAGACTATGTCTTGTATAGTGCTCTTTACAGGCTCCGTACGAAACTGTGATGGCGATTCTGCTGAAGTTGAGAGTAACTCAGTGATGACTTCTTCAACTTGCAGAGGCGATTCCTTGGAGGTGCAGGGTAACTGAATATTCTTCGTGACTGCATCATCAATCAACGGTATAGAAGGCAGTTTAAGATTACTATCGGTAAATTCTTGTATTTCTATAGGTGATTCTGTAGAAGCGGGGGATAACGGAATGTCCTCTTGAGTAAGATTTGACTGTGATCTCATAATCACAGTCTCTTGTGAATCTTCTAATTTTTCAAGGTCTTCTTCAGTTTTTATCGAATGTCAAACAATTCTCCGGCATGGACAAACTTTTTCAAACCTTTCTCGCGCATCTGACAACGGCTCAATGAGTTTTTCACAGCCTCGTACAGTCAACACATCACACCTTTGAATTATTTGATAATCTCGAGATGATTCTTTCTTCTTGGAAACTTTTATTTGCTTTACATCTTCAATTATGGAATCATACTTTGGTTTGTTATTAAAACACTACGTATTATATTTTAAATCTTCGCTAAAGAGGTTTGCGAAGAATCTTTTCTTGATTTTACTCACCAATTCGGTGCTTGCTTGCATTCTAGGATTTAAATTTATCTACGTAAAAAGAAGGAGTGGGGAAAGGAAGTGAAAGAAACAAACTTTTGAACTTTAACGATACGGAAGCCGTTAATGTGCAGATTACCTAGATACTCTGCAAATTACCTAGGTAATTTGAGAAATTGAACAATTTTCGCAGCTTTAACGGATCACCCTAGTTAATCTGCAGATTAGCTAGGTAATGTACACATTAACGGATTTCGAGCTTTAGCGGTAACATATATAGTAATATACATATTAGTAACGTAATACTTTAATCGTATAATAGGACTTTTACGATTTCCAAACGGTTTACAATGTCTGTGGTTCCCAAAGTGGGCGTTATCGCCCCTCGTAAGCTCGGTGAGTAAATCTAGGGAGAGAAAAGAATTAAATGGGCAGAAGGGGGCGTAAGAGGCAGAGTACTGAACGGTGACCATAGACAAAGGTTATTGTCACTGACAATCTTTCCCTTTTCTCTTTTAAAATAGATAAGAAGAAACATTGCGTTTAATGGTTCCAGATGTGGACAACAATGTACGGTAAGGATACAAAGTGTGAGATTCACAGAAAAATTTTTCTAAGAATATTTCTAAGCTGTTCTCACATAAGAAAAAATGGGTTAGGAGACGTTGGGATACGATTTGGAGCGTTGGATATATTAATAATTTTATGGAACCAGGGGAGGGGGCGATGGCTCGAAAAAGTTTCGGAATCATTAGTTTACATTAAAAGCAGTTAAAAAAACAGTAAATATTGACTTTGAATACAGTTTTTAAATTTTAACCATTTTATATGAAAATGTTAATTTAGAACATTGTTTTATTTTGGGCCATTTTGCCATTGCATATGCTTAATACATATTTAATAATAAGTTTTGCCCTTATAAAAGGGACTTTATTAAATTTTTATTATTTTAAGTATAGCAATACATTAATATTTAACACATAATGATATTAACATTAATATTGTGATATTAATATCATTATGTATAGTGTAATATCAAGTTAGCGTGCAAGTGAGATTTGATTAAACGCAGAGCTGAAAATAATCGTTCAACACTGACTTGGGTAGGAGGCAGTGCAGTAAAAAAAAAAAAAAAGTCAAAAATAACTGCATTAACGACTTTTAAAATTTTTAAATTTTTTTCAACGTCAAAGCGACGTAAGGAGTAGGGGGTCTATAAATTTTCCAACTCCCATACAAAGATTCGATTCCTTGACTCTCGACTGCCGACACCGAATCTCCGGAATCCCTGCATTTTTGAACTTGAGAGTCGAGAAATGCAAAGAACGATTTTGTTCATCTACTTTGAAGCTTAGTAACTCATGCGCTTTTTGTCGAAATTTCCAGAAATTTTTCACGGAAGTTTGTGTATTAGGGAATTGATGCTATTAAATTTTAGTTGTTAAAGGTCGATGGGATGGGAGATAAAACGGAGTCGTGTGTCTCATCTCGAGTAAAGTCGGACTTAATAACTATTTTACTCGTTATTAGCATTTAAACGTTCATTATAAATCCCATCCCTAGTCTGAAAATTAAGCTATTTGACATTTTATAACAATTAAGAATATATAAAGTTATTTTTTACAAAATATCTTAATAGATAGCACCACAAAATGTTGCCAGGAATGTTAAGTGACTCATTGCTTGATTTTTTTGTTTTGAAATCAGAACCAAGGTACTGTACAGTACTTTATGTGCTAATCAATATCACAGAATTACACACTTTTTACTACTGTATATATGACAGTCGGTATTGCAGTGAAAATAAATTTTACATCGTTAGCAAATTCGATATATAGAGTATCACTCAAAAGCCCTATAAAAGTTTTTTTTCCCTTTAACTTTCTTTCGCTATTACGTACCGAATCGTAAGTCCTATAACCGAATAGCAAACGTATGGAGTCGTATGTTGCCTTCATACTCTTTTCATACCCTACAACAATATTTTGATTTCATCGAACGTTATCCGTTTTCTTTTGTCTTCTGTGATCACAGTTATCCACGCACTATTGGAATGTAACTCTGCCAAAGCGAAAACATATTACGTCCTTTTCCGGACGTACTATGGTAGCCTATTCGCTTTGTCACTCGGAAGTCGTTACGTTTTCTTTCCATCTCACTTTACCACAACGCAAAATAAAATAAACATTTTGAAACTTAGATTAGTAACAGCACATACAGATATAAATATTACTGAATCTTACATTCGGAAATATTTGGGCGATACATATCTGTATTTGATGAAATTGGAAGTAAAGATACTACCTTATGAACTAGTTCTACGAAGTTACCTCTTCGTTCTTCCATTTAACCGATAATAAGGATGTAAAAAACACTGTTGATCATTTCCTTATATATTTATAATATTGTTCTTAATTTGGGAAAGTTGTCTCTTTTAATAGGAAAACATCTTTCCCATATTTGGCAAATGGTCGACTATTTACCAAATATGGTAAATATTTTTAATTTAAACAACGTTCTCTTCATATTTTGCAATAATGGGCTTAATTTTTTTCAATCTTTTTCCACCTTTGCGAAATGTGACTCCTAGTTTTACGACATTTCTCATTTTACAAAATTTTGTTTTCTGAATTAAAAATCCAGCAGCGAGTTGTTTAACTTTCCCGGCAACATTTGGTGGAGCCATTAGTTACAATATTTTATTACAAAAAACTTTTTATAATTTTAATTATTATAAAATGGCAAAAAACTTAATTTTGAGGGATGGCATTTATAAAAAATTGTAAATGCTAATAATCAGTCATTTAGTTCAACCCTACTGAAGTTATGGGGAGATAAATGGGAAACACCACCCCCTTCATCTTCCTACCCTTCGACTTTAATCACCAAAATTTAATTGCATCGATCCTCCTAATAAACAAACCTCTCTCTGCAAAATTTCATAAATTTTCGACAAAAAGCACGGGAGTTATTAAGCTTTAAAGAAGTAAACAAAATCATGCCACACATACATACGTACTCACACTATATCTTACACTAACATCTATATGTGAGATCGCAGGTTTGATGATGTGAAAATTTAGAAAATTTTTATAAGCCTATTCTCCGTCGCGATAGTTGAAAAACATCGCTGGAAAACAGAGTGAATGACACAGTTCCAGTCAACAAATGCTAGAGAATTCTAACAACAGACTGTCAAACGATAACGATTTGATCTTAAGAGAGGAGAAAGTTAAACGTTGATCGATCGAATAAACAGAATAGTCTTGCAAGTCCACAACCAAATATGGGCATGACAGCTGCAACCAAGTGACATCTTTAAGTCACCTCTGAACTAACACCTGCGAAATCAAACTTCGTCGCTAACAACTGCCGATCACATGATCGACTTTCCCAGGCCAACAAGGATAAAAGGAAACAGACGCGACAGTGCGGGTGTGGAGTACCTGGAAGAAGTGGAAATACATAGACGTATGTGAAGGTAGTGAACATCCCGAGTAAAGATAGAGGAGTTCAATCCGGCGGACCATACGCGCTCGCAGTATAGGTAGTAAAATAATCGGGAGGCCTTGTAATATTTGATAATATCCTCATATAATCGCCATATTTAGTCATACAACTTGTATTTTCTCATATATCCTAGCTTAGATATATATTAAACTTTTGTATATTTGTTAAACCTGTTTTCCTGTCTCACTCGGGAAACGGACACCCTCTCGACTTACCCGCCTCACTCCCCACTCGACAGTTTAATCGACCCTCCTATTCATCATTTAAGAATCGCGAGTTAGGACGAGATTTTGTATTATCCTAACTGATGTCAGTCTTGACGTCGGACGGATCTCACTATCTTGCCGACCTTCCCCCGAAAACCATCCGCAGACAACGAGATCGGATCTCACCGACCTGTTGCCGAGTAAGTGGTCACTAGGGATCGCCTCCTTGGCCCCCGGCTAATCTCACATATACATACAGAAAAAAAAAATAATTTTTTTGCATTTACAGATGTTCAAGGTTCCATGATTCCAAAAATGTAAAAATCTTGGGGGTAATTTTTTTGACCGATCGCCATACTTTTTCCCTGTTATATACAACTGCCGGGAAAGTAAAAAGTAAACGCTGTTTCTTAATAAGCTGTTCTTATTTTCTGCAATCCTTCGCTTAAATAGAGATAAAGACTAAATAAAAATGTGTTTCGAAAGACAGTAAAACATAGCGTCATGCACAGGTTAATACATAAGTTATATATAGGTTAATATAGAGGTTAATAACATCTAGAATAATTACTAATTTCAAAATAACGAAAAAAACACTTAGAAACGACTATAATTTAAGAACTTTCAATCATTTTAAAACAACGTTTTAAATTTTTATATTAAAAAAATATGTAAAATTAAAGTGAAAAAGTATAAAAACTTCATTTTATTAAGCGACGTTATTACTAAAGTTGATTTTAATAAAATTCATAAGAATTTTAATAACTAAAAATAAATGGTCGTGACATAAAATTAACGTTTTACGTTATTAACTTGTCATTTAAATTATATAATTTTAACTGTAGAATTTTTCATAATTCATTAAAAGTCTTTTAGGGCAATGTTACCCATTTATATTAGTCATAAAAATGAGCAATTTTCAATTAAGTTCATAACTTTAAATTTATTCTTAACTTTTACTATTGAGAAGTGGATTTAAACGCATTCATTAATATTGGATTTTTATATGGTAAAAAGAAATTCAGTAAATTATTCGTAAAAATATACTTTTAATATTTAAGGTAATTTCAATTCGAATTTTGTGAGCATTATAGAAATAAATTAAAGATAACTGTTTATATACTAACCGTCAACTTGAGAAGAAACTTCAGCACCTATTATCGAATTCATGCATTTTCGCTTTTGTTTCATCATGCTCATACGAACATTCCTTTCTGGATGCCAGATTATGATATAGACTTTCGGAGTGAAGAGACACACTAATGTTACTGTTGCACTTAAACTTATCGTCAAACACATCGAAGTAATGTTAACTTCTACATTTGAAGAAGTTGTAAAATATATAGGAACGAATGCCAGCCATATAATGCATGTTGTGTACATGGTAAGTCCTATATATTTCGATTCGTTGAATGCTTCTGGTATTTTTCGTGTTAAAATAGCGTAAATAGTGCAGATAATAATCAGAAATATTGGATAAGCAAAAGCTACCATGTATGTCGCATTCATGGATGCAGCGCAAACTAGAAGATTTTCTTCTCGTGAAGGATATGAATGAATGGCACGGGGTGGTGTAAATACTAACCAAACTGATGTGATTGATATTTGAACACTAACCAAAGCCCCACAAATGATCAACTGAGATTGAGGAGATATGAATGCTGGTTTGCTGACAGTTTTCTTTCCAGCATTAAAAATACGTGAAATGCGATTAGTTTTAGTTAATATGGCACTGTATACGATTGCAAAGCACAAGCCGATGCCTGTTTTCTGAACACCGCATATAATATCTGATGGTTTCTGTACCAAAATAAAGGTCATAATGTAGCACATGAAAATGCCACAGAGTAAGACGTAACTGAGTTCTCTTCCAGAAGCTCTAACGATTGGAGTGTCATTATGTTTCAGAAATACCGTAGTGAAAAATCCTGTTAGTATAATTCCTAAAGTAGAGAATGTCATAGCACCCAAAGCCCATGAACATCCAGGTGTCATATGAGATTCCGGTATCTGCAAGCATGACGCTTGTTCTGCATCCGGTAAAAATCCTGGAGGGCAATCTGCACAAAGTGTCTCAGTTTTTAAGAATTGATAACGAGAACAGTTAAAGCAATGCCAGCAACAACTTTCTCCTTCCAAAAACTTCTTAGCTTGACCTTTACTGCAGGGTAAACTGCAGACTGAAATAGGTACATTCGGATTATCCATTCTAAATCTGATTTCAGAGAGATTCAACTCGAGTTCGCCATCTTTGTATTCCCCTACTTGAATCCATTTGTAATTTCCAGGAGATATTTGTTTGAAATGAATTATGTTATAACGTGCAGGACCATCTCCAGATGGAGAGAAGCGAAACTCGTCTCCACTCATACCTATAATTAAAATAATTTAAATTACGGTTTGAATATATATACAGTGACGTAATTATTTCATTACTAATTACTAATAATTAAAATTAATGTTACCTGTAAAAGATACTGTCTTTAAATATTCTAATAAAATTGTTCCATTAACAGGCTTCATTCTTTGACATAATCCAGATTTCCCCTGACATAATTCTTGATGCATTCTTTTCAATGCATAAGCAAAAGTTAATACAGCATCACTAACAAATTGAAGTTGACCTTCTGGTTCGTAACCATTTTCAAAATTCATTTGCTCTTTTCCTGTACAGAAACGAGTATAATTTCCATTAAATGGGGTATCAGTGCTATTTGGCCATCGACAGTTAAAATAATGTTCCCAATATTCTATAAACCAAGGATTTCTTCGATTATTATAGACCGTTCTACTAAGAAAATATTCGTCAAAGCCTTTCACAGGATGTGCTCTTGGCTGTACAGAAAGAGTACCTTCCACTTGATCTTCGTTACCTTCGAATACCAGAGCCCTTGCACTCCATCCATCACTGCCTATCCAAGAGAAAGTTCCTGTTGCATTGTTCCTGCGAATTGCTCTCATTACTCCAGCAACCTCTTGATCAGAACCGAAAATTATTACCCCTGGAAATAATTTATTTTTTAATATAAAAATGTTTACAATAAACAAATAATATATAAAANTATTGTATTAACATTAACATTACTTACGTACGATAAAACCTGAAATAGAGAACTCATTTCCTGTAGTACCCTGTTTAGGGTTTTATTAAATTCAACAGCTGGCTGTTGAATTTAATAAAACCACGATATTCATATTCGAAATAAATGAATGTCATTAGAAAATATTCTGGTAAGTGTGATTTCCAATATTTCTCTGCAATACCTTATTATTTTAAATAAATTTTTTTTAAATAAAAGTGAAAAAATAAATTGGCTTGATGGGATACCGTGCATCTCAGCGCGTGAGTGATTTTCCATGCGCAGAATGACTCTCGTGGAGTATTCTATGAAAAAACTAGTTCCTATTTAGGTGTTAGAAACGTGAGTAAACTCGGAAAACTTCTCCAGTCAACATGTTGATCAGATGCGAACCCGCGACCAGTGCTTGATAGTTCTGTTCACTCGTCCATTGGTAGACTCCACAGAAAGGAGAATTTCAGAATCGTATATATATATATATATATATACGATTCTGTATACATATATATATATTTTATGAATGAATGAAACATAATTTTCATAATATGCTGTTAATTATAATAAAAATATTTAACTAAATAATACTTACTTGTTTACTTGTTTGCAGTAAAAATATCTACTTTTAATTATAATTAAATTTAAAATTTTGATCGTAAATAAATCTAAATTAAATATTTTTATAAAACAACTAATATACTGATATGAAACCAACTACATTTTTTAATGTGAAATAGAAACTACAATCATTACAATGAATATTGACTCTAATTGCACAAGTCAATCCGCATAATCTTAACTTCATAAACAGCATAAACTTCAAATTTTCTCATGCAACTTTTTACATTTTTGCTCCCTATGCTAAAGTATTTTGTATGATTTATTTTATTTTCTAAACATTATCTTTAAGTACATATTTATGTACAAATAAGCGTAAACATAAGTAAAGATATACTATTTTTTAAAATAGTTTCCTCGATGATTAAGGCACTTTTCATAATTCGTCCGTAAAAACACTATAAAACTGCTCAGATTTTTATATATGACTAGCTTTTAAGTGAGTTAAAAATTAAACTACTTCACTGTATTCATAAGTCTCAAATAATTCATTGCTAACTCATATGATCGTAAACATTTTAAAAAGATTAACTTCTTGAATAATAAGACGTGTAAACGAACTTTCTGACCTGCTTATGTCTAACTGAACTATGAAGGTTAATATAAACTATTAGTAATTATCAATTTCTATTTAATTAATATTTTAGAAATTTTTAAATTTTATTAATGTACAATAGTCAAAAATTGTACAAATTAACAAAAATGACCTTTTAAATTGTTCTTTACTTCACAACTGGGTGCATAGGTATTCACACTGGGCATTTTTAACATCACTCTTTACAAGAATATCTTAATCCGACGGAAGAGGGACGTATACCCGAAACGCTTATCGGTGTGTAAGATATTCCTGAATAAAGAATGGTGTTAAAGATGCCCAGTGTCTACCTATGCACCAGTTGTGACGTAAAAAATAATTAAAAGAAAACAAGGTTTCGGAATAAGTCAATTTTTAAATTGTATGAATTATGTTTATTTCACCATTTTAACACAAAAAATTCCGTAACAATATTTATATTTTACGGTCTTTATCTCTTTTTAAGGAAAGGGTTGCAGAAAATAAGAACAATTTACCAATAAATAGTATAAACTTTTTTAAATTCAGAAAATAAGTTTAGTAAAATGTGAGAAAATTCAAAACTAGGAGACAGTTTGTAGCTGTTAACAGAAAATATTACAAAAACTAAAACGGACGTTGAGAAAAGAAAAGACAGATTTCGTTATTATCGCAAAAAATTTCTACTAATGCATCTATTAATTTCGAGATTAGTACTCATTATGAAATAAATTGGAATCAGATTTTTAAAATTTTAATGAAAACATTTCACAAAGTTTACAAAACTTGCAAATTGCATCAGATTAATTACTTTCCCGGCTCTGTTATATATAACAGAAGAAGAAAGTATGGCGATCGTTCAAAAATGACCCCAAAGATTTTTACATTTTTGCCAGGATAAAGAAAAATACACGTCTCCCGATACCAGAGTCGGTATTTTTTTAAATCGACTCTGACTCCTGATTCCTTTCACCAATGCACTACGAGTAAAGTTAGTAGTTTGTTTAATAGAAATAAAGTTGGATGTAATAAACTTTTCGATAAAAATAGTACTGTATCTTTATTATATACAAAAATTTAAGAATATTTGAATTTAAATAAAAAAAAAACCATCGTATTAATATATATGTTACCGCTAAAGCTCGAAATCCGTTAATGTGCACATTACCTAGCTAATCTGCAGATTAACTAGGGTGATCCGTTAAAGCTGCGAAAATTATTCCATTTCTCAAATTACCTAGGTAATGTTCAGATTATCTAGATAATCTGCAAATTACCTACTAGGCACTCGGTAAAGTGAAAATAAGATTTTTGCTGGAACAACAGCAACGTTTCTGTACGCTTAAATTAACATAATGTTATTTATTTAATTTTCAATATCTAAAGAATCAAGTTAATACAATCAACAAATTAGTTGATTGAATCAATCATCAATCAATTAAAAAAAC
>NW_019385791.1:78950-110518 GCF_000671375.1 Centruroides sculpturatus
GTTGAAGTTGTCACTTCTTTTACGTCAAACAAAAAAAGTAGCCACATTTGGCGCAATGTAGCCAAATCTTGCAACGTTGGAAATAAATAAAGCTGTAGTTGTGAATCAAAGGATTATAGACCCAAGTGCAAGGAAACAAGAGAAAGAACAAAAGATAAAAAAGTGAGAAAGGTTGGAAAATTAAGGGTCAACAGAAGATCTATTTAACCTTTCTCACTACTACATCTTTTGTTTTTTTTTTCATCTTTCGCTCCTTTTCCCAAATTTGGGTCTATAAACCTTTGAGTCACAACTCCAGCTTTATTTAGTAATCCTTCCTCATTCACACATTTCCAAGTATTTGAAAATAATTCCATTCCACTCAAAAATAAAATATGAATAAAGGTTTACGGCTTTGTGAAACTTCTTTTTTGAGTTTATGCCGTTGAAATAGATAAAAAGTAAAAAAATAAAAACATTTTGTCGGTTTTGTTTACACGTTTACTGGGCCGCATTGGAAGTTGCCTTGAGCCGCGGGTTAGACACCTCTGATTTAAACAAATAACTTAAAAGTCTTTGAAAAAGTCTAACGAGTAAATAACTTTTTAAAAAATTTAGGAGAAACAAAATATTACAGTATGTTTAATCTGTTGATAAAAGTTTTTGAAAAGTTAATTTAATCCAATTTTCATCTCTTTGAAACTTGACAGCTCATAATCATGTTGCATATAAAACAATGTTGAAAATTGACTCGTAATTTTAGCTTATGGTGTTATAAACACTATTGTTATAAAAATGAAATCATTTATTATTCAAACATCAATAATTCGTTTAAGAAGTTACGCTGTTATATAATTCATTATTTTAAATAATTTTAGTGTCTTATTATAATATAATAGAAACGTTTTATTCGCAATAAANTAATATCCGATTTCCCAAACATATACCGTATATTATATATAAAATATTGGTTTCATAAGTATAGCTCGATATTTCATGTCTAATTTATAGTTTAAATAAAAAATAAACTCTTTCATAACTTAAATTACATTTTTATTAATCTTAGAATAAGTATTTGAGGTATATTTTTCGGACAATAGTTTCAATATTTGTATCGACAAAGAAATATTTCATTACTAATCATTTACTACAGCCACCAATGGCCGAGTAGATAAAACCACTGGCCATGGGTTCGAGTTTTGCCAACGAACTGGCCGCGTGGAATTTTCCGAGTTTTTCACGTGTCTAATATATTTAAATGGAGGCCAGTTTCCCATAGAAGTCTTTCCAGGTGAAGAAGGGATTCCTGCTCTTAGCAAATCGACCATTGTTGTATTGCCTTGTCATTAATCCAATCCACACCAATTATTTACCATAATATTGATGAAGGTGTAAATTAGAGATACTTAAGTTATGAAATCTTTTAATCATTTTTTGTCTTTTATATTTTTTACTTTTTATTCGTGCTTTAAAATAGAAACAGAAGTAACCTTTAAAGCATAATTTCTATTACAAATAGAATATTTGTTTCTTGTGTTTATTAAAGAAACGAAAATTACATTAAAAAATTTAGAGTTTTATTCAGAAATACAACAAAAGCCCATAGCTGAAAATAAAAATTTTCGTTATATAATGATTCCCTTTTCTCTCTTAAAATTTTCTTATCACTCTTCGAATACAGTATCATTCTACGCAGCGCAAACTAGAAGATTTTCTTCTCGTGAAGGATATGAATGAATGGCACGGGGTGGTGTAAATACTAACCAAACTGATGTGATTGATATTTGAACACTAACCAAAGCCCCACAAATGATCAACTGAGATTGAGGAGATATGAATGCTGGTTTGCTGACAGTTTTCTTTCCAGCATTAAAAATACGTGAAATGCGATTAGTTTTAGTTAATATGGCACTGTATACGATTGCAAAGCACAAGCCGATGCCTGTTTTCTGAACACCGCATATAATATCTGATGGTTTCTGTACCAAAATAAAGGTCATAATGTAGCACATGAAAATGCCACAGAGTAAGACGTAACTGAGTTCTCTTCCAGAAGCTCTAACGATTGGAGTGTCATTATGTTTCAGAAATACCGTAGTGAAAAATCCTGTTAGTATAATTCCTAAAGTAGAGAATGTCATAGCACCCAAAGCCCATGAACATCCAGGTGTCATATGAGATTCCGGTATCTGCAAGCATGACGCTTGTTCTGCATCCGGTAAAAATCCTGGAGGGCAATCTGCACAAAGTGTCTCAGTTTTTAAGAATTGATAACGAGAACAGTTAAAGCAATGCCAGCAACAACTTTCTCCTTCCAAAAACTTCTTAGCTTGACCTTTACTGCAGGGTAAACTGCAGACTGAAATAGGTACATTCGGATTATCCATTCTAAATCTGATTTCAGAGAGATTCAACTCGAGTTCGCCATCTTTGTATTCCCCTACTTGAATCCATTTGTAATTTCCAGGAGATATTTGTTTGAAATGAATTATGTTATAACGTGCAGGACCATCTCCAGATGGAGAGAAGCGAAACTCGTCTCCACTCATACCTATAATTAAAATAATTTAAATTACGGTTTGAATATATATACAGTGACGTAATTATTTCATTACTAATTACTAATAATTAAAATTAATGTTACCTGTAAAAGATACTGTCTTTAAATATTCTAATAAAATTGTTCCATTAACAGGCTTCATTCTTTGACATAATCCAGATTTCCCCTGACATAATTCTTGATGCATTCTTTTCAATGCATAAGCAAAAGTTAATACAGCATCACTAACAAATTGAAGTTGACCTTCTGGTTCGTAACCATTTTCAAAATTCATTTGCTCTTTTCCTGTACAGAAACGAGTATAATTTCCATTAAATGGGGTATCAGTGCTATTTGGCCATCGACAGTTAAAATAATGTTCCCAATATTCTATAAACCAAGGATTTCTTCGATTATTATAGACCGTTCTACTAAGAAAATATTCGTCAAAGCCTTTCACAGGATGTGCTCTTGGCTGTACAGAAAGAGTACCTTCCACTTGATCTTCGTTACCTTCGAATACCAGAGCCCTTGCACTCCATCCATCACTGCCTATCCAAGAGAAAGTTCCTGTTGCATTGTTCCTGCGAATTGCTCTCATTACTCCAGCAACCTCTTGATCAGAACCGAAAATTATTACCCCTGGAAATAATTTATTTTTTAATATAAAAATGTTTACAATAAACAAATAATATATAAAAGATAGATTATAATATATTAATTCCATTAAAAGAAGAAAAACAAAAAAGAGAACAGAAAATACGCTTTTACTTAGAACTTGTTTCATTCTTCAAAAACAATATTTTGTCTTAATTTTTTATTAACAAAATTATAATCATAATAATTACGTCAATAAATATTTTATAAATAAAACTATTCAATATAAAAATGAATAAAAATAATAAAACAACAAAAATATCTTAAATGAAATTAAGAATAAAAAATTTTTTAATTCTGTTGTACTGTACAACAGAATTTAAAAATTATGTTGTACTGTACAAGATTATTTTCAACTACAGTATATTTTTGTATTTAAAAAATTATAAAAGATGTGATGAGAAAACAGTAAATTATAATGCCAAAAATTACTAATCAAAAATAAAAACCAAATTTTATGATATAATATCCGATTTCCCAAACATATACCGTATATTATATATAAAATATTGGTTTCATAAGTATAGCTCGATATTTCATGTCTAATTTATAGTTTAAATAAAAAATAAACTCTTTCATAACTTAAATTACATTTTTATTAATCTTAGAATAAGTATTTGAGGTATATTTTTCGGACAATAGTTTCAATATTTGTATCGACAAAGAAATATNTATACAACCTACAATTTGGAATATATAGAATTTAGACGGAGGTGAAACTAGCAAATTTGGATTGCATGTCCCGACCAACCAAAAGCTCAGGATCTCACCACATAAATCTTGTTTGTGTCAGACTTATGTTAAAGATAAAGATGCCAACGAACCAATTCATTTTTACCTGTAAATGGTTTACAGAGTTTTTATATGTTCTCTAACAAAGACCCGACGTTCTTTGTTCTACGTTCAATCGTTCGAACGACCATTATTCTATTAATAATAATTAATAGAACATTTAATAGCGCCCGTTCATGATATGTGGATAATGTGGAGATATATTTCAACAAACCAACATAGCTTTGAACTTGATATTATTAGAATATATTTATAATTATACTGTTTCCGAGTTCAATGCATTTGTTGAAGCCAGTGTGGTGGATAGTCGATAAACAAAAAGTTCGACTCCGCAAATTTGAAATGTGCTACACCAATTCCGACCTTTCCTTTCCTTTTTCTTTTTCTTTTCTTTTTTTTAATGTCAAATGTCAAAATGCGATTTCTTTTATAATAAAGGTAGCACTGGGTACCCAAATATTTTTATTTAAAATTTCTCTATTTAAGACTGTACTAAAATTTACGGTGAGAATCGAAAAATGGATATAACGAATTTACCTTAGAAAAACTTTCGAGTAGGCTACATAAAGTAACGCACTTTATCTTAACAACCTAAAGAATTCCACTTTTATTAATTAACGCCTGAATAGGGGCCAATTTCCCTTAAATGACCTTCGGAAGGCACATTTCTCCTATTGGCAGATCGCCTCGTGTTGCGTGCTAATAGACTATCTGAAAGCATTCAATCAATACTCTCACAAATTGAAAAATCATTCGCTTTTTGAGTGGCTCATACGCTACTTACGTTCAGTCTTTTTCGCGTAGCGTACGAGATATTCAAAAAAAACAATAAAGAAATATAAAGATTAATATATTTTTTACAAAATGCAGTCAATGAAATATTGCGCGATGTTCGTAATTTTTGGTTTGGTAATAGCGAAAACATACCTAACCCTGCATATGTTATATAAAAGATACAACTCTCTAGGCGATGTGAATATATTTGTTTAAATTAATAAAAGCTATTTTCTGAAAATAGAGCAAGTCCCGTGCGACAGACATAAAATTTTGGTTGGAAATGGCTTTTATTGGTGAATATCTTTTCGATATCTAAATTTTTCGAAGTGGCAAGTTTCTAAAAATTTCTGTAAATACTAATTAAAAAGTATTTTTCATATTTAAATTGTAAATAATAATTTCAACCATTGTAGAGTCGGAGTCGTAATCGGTAAAACTATTTCGACTCCTACCTTCAATTTTACTATTGGTAAAATGTACCAATAGTAGGATTTTACCAATTTTTACCAATTTTACCAATAGTAAAATTGAAGGTAGGAGTCGAAATAGTTTTACCGATTACGACTCCGACTCTACAATGGTTGAAATTATTATTTACAATTTACGAGTATTTAGAATAAAGTTTATAGATAAGCGAATGTAATTTAAGACAAACGGATAATAATAAAACCACGTGCATAAAAATACAGTAGTAAATTATTGAAAATATGGACCAAACCTTTAAATCTTCGTGAATAAATCCGGAGGAATTTCTGTCCCTCTCATCCCATGTTGTCTCTATATTTTCTCAAATGAATCTCAGAGATAGCATAAAGGAGAATACTTCAAATGTTGCCAGTATAATTCTGACTACATACTATGAACATAACCACTCTGATTAGACCGTAAATAGTACAGAAAAAATATAATTTAAAACTGGATCAAAGTTGTTATCGAGTATAAAGGAAAATGAAAATTATAAGATTTTTAATCATAACCAATTGAATTAAAAATTTTATTCAATTGTTATTAAATACCAATTCAATTTTAAAAAAATACTTGTTTAAAGGCTTAAATAATATTTGTACTGGATTGTCTTTTATTCTCGTTGTAATTATTATAAGTAAGCATAACATTGGTTGAGAGAACGATCATCTATGAACGAACCATGGAAGAATACAATTAAGATGGATATACAACTTTAATTCGTTTCTGATAACATCAGAAACTATAACAAGCTTAAATAATAATTTATATACTGTATTTTCTTCATTTTAATATCATACCACCCATTTAATATAATGTGTTCAGGATAATAACGACAAATTCAATATATATATATATAATTTATTATTTTATCTTAAGTAAAATGGGATTAAAATTATATTTTTATAAGAAATTTACAATTTATTGGATAAGACAACGCAACACTTATGTGATTTGTAAAGGGAGATGCCGCTTGTTAAAGCGTTCTATGTGAAATTGACCCATTTATGTATTAGACACAAGAAAAAAACGCAGAAACTCAATGTGATCAGTCGTTGGTCAGATACGAACCCACGACCAACTATGCATTCAATGGTTTTATCTACTCGTTCAATAAATTTAATATTGGTGTAATTATGTTAATACTGTATTAAATAACTCTATCGATACGAATAATTTTCATGCTATTACATACTACTTAGAAAATAAGCCAATAGAATGATAAAATATAAAATTTAAAGACTAGACACTACTTTATTCTTTAATTCACAAAATAATCCAAATCAATATTTTTAAATTTTATATTTTTTCTCAATAAAATTATATACGTATGTCACAATTTAAAATATAATATTGTAAATTTGTATATTTACATACGTATACTTTATAAAAATATATAAATATCATGTTTTATTTTTAATTGCCATACTAAGAATATAAACATTTGTCTTCGAGATCATTTTCAGTTGTCAAATATCGAAAATTTTAATATTCAGTACCTTCATAAGTCTAAATAACAACAACTAAATATCTATAAACAAGAAATAGTGCTCATTATATCAAATAAACTGACGGAAGAAAAATAAACATAAGTTAAGTAATATTAGGACTATATTGACTTCAATTTATGATGTAAATGTATTTATTTATTCTCTTCCATAGAAAAATTATTACTATTTATTTCAATTTTATTCCTGTTATAAAAATCTTATTTTCGTGAAAATTATTGTAAAATAAATAAATAAATAAAGATTTAAACGTTTAAACATTAAAAAATTGATTTTTAGTCGACACAAGTTTTACTTTCCCGGCTGTTATATATAACAGGAAAAATATAGTAATCGTCAAAAAATGACCCCTCCTGCACCAAGATTTTTACATTTTTGGACTTAGGACACCTTGAAACGTCGAGAAATTTAGAAAAATTCGTTTTTTTTTCTTTTTGTATATATGGATGTTAGTGGTGGGAGGCACAATTTTGTTCATCCTTTGAAACTTAGTAACTCCTGTGCTTTTCGTCGAAATTTTCTGAAATTTTACAAGGAGGTTTATGTATTAGGGGAATTAATGCTATTAAATTTTGGTGGTTAAAGGTCGAAGGGGTGTGGAGATAAAGGGGATCGTGTGTATTTCCAGTAGGGTCTGATTTAATAACGATTTTACTTGTTATTAGCATTTACAATTTTTTTATAAAACCCATCCTTATCCTCAAAATTAAGTTTTTTGCCAATTTATAATAATTAAAAATACAAAAAGTTCATTCTAGTAAGATATCGTAACAAATGGCACCACCAAATGTTGCCCGGAAAGTTCAGCAACTTGTTGCTGGATTTTTATTTATATCAATAGGTTTGTACGTTGAGGATATTTAATGAGTAAATAAAAGAATTTCATATCAAGACCTCAAAAAATTCTAATTAAGAATAAGTAATATTAATATTAATAAAATAATTATTAGCAATTTCAAAAATTTTATCAACTTTACTCAAAAATTCGATTTAAATGGAATTTTTATTATATAGATTTTTACATGTAAGAAATGTTATCTTTAGAAACAAGAAATTCAATTTTGAAGCATTTATCATTATGTAAAGAAATAAAATTTCGAAGAAAAATGTCAAGGTTTAACAATCAGAAAATCGAATTGAAAAAGAAAATTGGAAATTATTATCCTCCGTAGATCCATTAAGGGAATAAATGGCTTTTTGCACGCTTCTGAATTGTAGTTAATCTTCGAAAGAAATAAAAAATCTTCGATAGCTAATTGTATAAGAATCTTTCATGGTAGTAATATTTTCAGATTTTTGGAGTAGAACATATAAAAATATTTCGTAAACAATAGGATTTAAAAACAATTTTTTCTTCCTGTTACAACTTTTAATACTTGTCTAACGTCTTCATAGCAATAATAATCAATATCAAACTCGTGTTATATAAAACAGCTATAAAAATGATATATTACTTAATATGACGATTTTAGTCTCTGTAATCCAAAAATATTCTTGGTAGACAAATCTCACAGCAATCTTATTGGCAAATTAAATTTATTTTGTAAAGACTACATCAAATGCATTTCGGGCTGGTCTAATATTTTCCAGTCCCTCTTCAGTGAATAACCGCTGGTGGTAATTACAATGATATTTCCATGGGTAGGGGTGGTAAAAAGTTTAAAAATCTTTTCCACATACGTGTATAATAAACATACTAAAACCAACTAATTATTAAAAATTCATTGACAAACAATTGTAAAGATAATTCCAAAGCACTACAAATTTTTAACCTCATACCATCAACACTTTACAACGTCACTCAGTAGACCATCAACACTTTACTTTGGTAAAGTGTTGATTCCAAAGCCATCAGTAGACCATCAACACTTTACCAAAGTAAAGTGTTGATGGTCTACTGAGTGACGTTGTAAAGTGTTGATGGTATGAGGTTAAAAATTTGTAGTGCTTTGGAATTATCTTTACAATTGTTTGTCAATGAATTTTTAATAATTAGTTGGTTTTAGTATGTTTATTATACACGTATGTGGAAAAGATTTTTAAACATTTTACCACCCCTACCCATGGAAATATCATTGTAATTACCACCAGCGGTTATTCACTGAAGAGGGACTGGAAAATATTAGACCAGCCCGAAATGCATTTGATGTAGTCTTTACAAAATAAATTTAATTTGCCAATAAGATTGCTGTGAGATTTGTCTACCAAGAATATTTTTGGATTACAGAGACTAAAATCGTCATATTAACTAATATACAGCAAACCATTTATATATATTTTGATATATTACTTATGTGGGAAAATAAATAAAAAGAACGTGGGGTGATAGTTTGTTTTATTCGATTACAACAACGCGACACATGGGCGATCTACCGATGGGGGAATGTCCCCCGGGAGGTCTTTTATGGCTCCTATTTAGATTTTACTAACGTTAAGAAAACTCGGAAAATTCCACATGGCAAGCTGTTGGTGAGACGCGAACCCACGTCTAATGTTCACTGGTTTTATCCACTCTGCCACTGTTGGACAATGAGGTGATGGCAAAAGTGGAAGAGAAGCGGAAAAAGAGATAGTAAATAGTGACCGCAAATAGTGTAAGTTATGACCACTGTTGCTATGTCAGTTGTGTAAGTCCATGTATCCACATTAAAACTCTTTTTAATAACGAATTTTTTTGTTAATTGTGACTGTTCCTCTCCTAATTAAACCGGTTTATCTTATCTTTTGCCTAGCCAGCAAATCTATAGTTAAATATTAATTGAATTATTTAAAATTGTATGAAATTGCATAACTCTATATCACTTAATTTTTAATTTTATTTTTCTGAATATCTTAAATCAAGTTGAAATTATTATCTGTAATACACTATAACCAATAACCCAAATTAAATGTAATCCTAATTTAAATATTTATATCTAAATTTTTACTTTATTAAGTATTTATTGTTAAACAGTTTTAAAGAATAATTTTAAATAATTTTTAATTAAATTATCATAAAATTCTTCTCAAATTTTTATACATCTAAGAAAATTAGGATAAAGGAATTTTTAATTGATAAACTAAAAGTTTTGCAAATTAAAAGTATTTTCGTTTTACTTTTAATTTGTACAGATTGAAAACTAATTTGCACAAATTAAAGTACTATTATATAATGCAGAGGTATGCAATCTAAGGACGAGTATATCGTTTTCATCGCAACATTTAATCATTAACATTCGAACTTGTTCAAAGCATATGCATTTTTGAAAAGAATTAATGGAGATTTCTTCAATTAATTTGTATGTAAACTTATTTACACAAAATAATTTCTTAAATTTTTACGCATCTCGACCAGAAAATAATTTTAAGTCTTAATAAATTCGCACGAAAGATATTATTTATTTATGCTCTTAATATTTTTGCAAATAAACCTTTTCAGAAGTGAAAGATATAAAATCGAAATTTAGAATATTACTGCCCAACGAATATCTAAAAAAAATGTTAATATGTTTTAAACTTTTCTCGTCCTTTGGGCACTAAGAGGATCTTCTTAGTAAGCCCATTGTTTGCCTGATCGAATCAGGCCCACAATAAAGCGGCTGAACGGTGAAGGATGAAGACCGACATATTTTTCGATTTGTCCGGATTCAACCTGTCCTCCTAGAGCACTTTAACAGCTCCGCCATCCGATCGTAGAAGTTTTTAATATTGGCTGTCACAAAATGAATCCCAATTTTGGTGGCATTCTTTCGAAAAATCAGTTGAAATTTTCATATTGATTTAAGTAAGTTGCTAATAATAATAAAAAATTCCTGTTAATTTTTGACTATATATTTTTTTGTACCTGCCATATTTTTTTTACACCTAACGTGACCCTTCTTAAAAAATATTAGATACCACTGATCTAAAGAGTTACATGAAAAACTGTAGCAACCACTGGTATCACTTTTATTTGAAAATGTATGATTAACGTATCATTATGAATAAAATATATTAATATGATTTTATCAATTAAATTGTACTCAAAATATAAGATAGAAAATAGATTTTTTTAAATGTAGGGGTTAATGCTATACGAATTAAATTAAATATTCATACATTATGAAATATTATTGAATGCATTGTTTAGAATAAATAAGTAGAAATCTAAAAATCTAATGAAATAAACTATAAAAGTTTTATTACTTAAAACAATAAAACCACAAATTAGAATTAATAAATATCTATACACACACACACAAAAAAAAAATTACTATTAACTTAATCGACCATCTTCTGTTGGTTCGTCCCCTCCTAAAAGCATACAAATAATATGTATATGCCTACATTTACGCTGAGAAATTTTGTTAATAGAAGTTTGTCTTCTTGTGGCGTAAACAGACGAGCGTGTGTGCGTGTCTTCGAATTACAAATATTTATTAATTCATTGGACATGTACGTGTTAAAACAAATTATACTGTATCTTGGATAACAGGAAAAAATTTAAACTCGCATTCGAAGTTAAATTAGAATAAAATCTGGCATATTACTTATTTTAAAGTTTATAAATTATATATTCTTGTTATATAATTTACGAAGTTATAAAATNTTACAGAGACTAAAATCGTCATATTAACTAATATACAGCAAACCATTTATATATATTTTGATATATTACTTATGTGGGAAAATAAATAAAAAGAACGTGGGGTGATAGTTTGTTTTATTCGATTACAACAACGCGACACATGGGCGATCTACCGATGGGGGAATGTCCCCCGGGAGGTCTTTTATGGCTCCTATTTAGATTTTACTAACGTTAAGAAAACTCGGAAAATTCCACATGGCAAGCTGTTGGTGAGACGCGAACCCACGTCTAATGTTCACTGGTTTTATCCACTCTGCCACTGTTGGACAATGAGGTGATGGCAAAAGTGGAAGAGAAGCGGAAAAAGAGATAGTAAATAGTGACCGCAAATAGTGTAAGTTATGACCACTGTTGCTATGTCAGTTGTGTAAGTCCATGTATCCACATTAAAACTCTTTTTAATAACGAATTTTTTTGTTAATTGTGACTGTTCCTCTCCTAATTAAACCGGTTTATCTTATCTTTTGCCTAGCCAGCAAATCTATAGTTAAATATTAATTGAATTATTTAAAATTGTATGAAATTGCATAACTCTATATCACTTAATTTTTAATTTTATTTTTCTGAATATCTTAAATCAAGTTGAAATTATTATCTGTAATACACTATAACCAACAACCCAAATTAAATGTAATCCTAATTTAAATATTTATATCTAAATTTTTACTTTATTAAGTATTTATTGTTAAACAGTTTTAAAGAATAATTTTAAATAATTTTTAATTAAATTATCATAAAATTCTTCTCAAATTTTTATACATCTAAGAAAATTAGGATAAAGGAATTTTTAATTGATAAACTAAAAGTTTTGCAAATTAAAAGTATTTTCGTTTTACTTTTAATTTGTACAGATTGAAAACTAATTTGCACAAATTAAAGTACTATTATATAATGCAGAGGTATGCAATCTAAGGACGAGTATATCGTTTTCATCGCAACATTTAATCATTAACATTCGAACTTGTTCAAAGCATATGCATTTTTGAAAAGAATTAATGGAGATTTCTTCAATTAATTTGTATGTAAACTTATTTACACAAAATAATTTCTTAAATTTTTACGCATCTCGACCAGAAAATAATTTTAAGTCTTAATAAATTCGCACGAAAGATATTATTTATTTATGCTCTTAATATTTTTGCAAATAAACCTTTTCAGAAGTGAAAGATATAAAATCGAAATTTAGAATATTACTGCCCAACGAATATCTAAAAAAAATGTTAATATGTTTTAAACTTTTCTCGTCCTTTGGGCACTAAGAGGATCTTCTTAGTAAGCCCATTGTTTGCCTGATCGAATCAGGCCCACAATAAAGCGGCTGAACGGTGAAGGATGAAGACCGACATATTTTTCGATTTGTCCGGATTCAACCTGTCCTCCTAGAGCACTTTAACAGCTCCGCCATCCGATCGTAGAAGTTTTTAATATTGGCTGTCACAAAATGAATCCCAATTTTGGTGGCATTCTTTCGAAAAATCAGTTGAAATTTTCATATTGATTTAAGTAAGTTGCTAATAATAATAAAAAATTCCTGTTAATTTTTGACTATATATTTTTTTGTACCTGCCATATTTTTTTTACACCTAACGTGACCCTTCTTAAAAAATATTAGATATGTATCTAAAGAGTTACATGAAAAACTGTAGCAACCACTGGTATCACTTTTATTTGAAAATGTATGATTAACGTATCATTATGAATAAAATATATTAATATGATTTTATCAATTAAATTGTACTCAAAATATAAGATAGAAAATAGATTTTTTTAAATGTAGGGGTTAATGCTATACGAATTAAATTAAATATTCATACATTATGAAATATTATTGAATGCATTGTTTAGAATAAATAAGTAGAAATCTAAAAATCTAATGAAATAAACTATAAAAGTTTTATTACTTAAAACAATAAAACCACAAATTAGAATTAATAAATATCTATACACACACACACAAAAAAAAAAATTACTATTAACTTAATCGACCATCTTCTGTTGGTTCGTCCCCTCCTAAAAGCATACAAATAATATGTATATGCCTACATTTACGCTGAGAAATTTTGTTAATAGAAGTTTGTCTTCTTGTGGCGTAAACAGACGAGCGTGTGTGCGTGTCTTCGAATTACAAATATTTATTAATTCATTGGACATGTACGTGTTAAAACAAATTATACTGTATCTTGGATAACAGGAAAAAATTTAAACTCGCATTCGAAGTTAAATTAGAATAAAATCTGGCATATTACTTATTTTAAAGTTTATAAATTATATATTCTTGTTATATAATTTACGAAGTTATAAAATTGGCATGTTTCCTTCGAGAGTTGGAACTTTCTGAAGTAATCACATTCCCAATTATATACGACTTAGTTCGCGTGTTTTCTTGCCTAAAGTAATGTTCAACTTTTAAGACTAAAATTAAAAATGTAAAGCTTAAATATGAAAAATCTTATTTAACAAATGTGTACCTGGAATAATATACATTAACCATTTTTCTTTGTTGCTAATCCTAGAAATTCTTTCATGTACAACTCTTTTGAAAGATTATGTCATCACGATACAGTAATACAGATCTTGTTGAACATTTATAAAAGATTAAAAATGATATTTCTAACATACGATTAGTGTTAATAAGTTAATAATTTTAAAAATTTGACTAAAATACTCTTATAAAAATTACTGATAATTAGTTAATTTTAAAAAGTACTAAGCTGTTGGTCTTTTATAAGCATCGTGTTTATGTACAGTACATCATATCATGCAATATGACAGACAACGAATATTAAACAAATATTACAGATTATTATACTGCATTCTGTATAATTTTTATTATTACAGAATAACTATAAAAACTGTTATTAAATTAATTAATTGATTAGTCATGTGCAATAATTATGTACTTAATACATATGACTATTGTGTGAACTCTGGTTATGCACGCCTTCTCCAGCAGATGGCGTTAAAAATTTAATGTTTTTTCTATGGAAAAATCCTTTTCCAAACTTTTCGAAAATGGAAACAGATAGATCCAAATAGTTTTTTGCTTTATAAATCGTATTTAATTCTTCTATCAGCGTGAGGTTCTGAATTTTGTAAATCGAATTTGTTACTTTTCTATCACTTTAAGAATTTGTAGATAAATAATGAATTTAGTTTTCAAAATTCACAACATTACGTTGATAGAAGAATTAAATACGATTTATAAAGCAAAAAATTGTTCGGATCTATCTGTTTCCATTTTCGAAAAGTTTGGAAAAGGATTTTTCCATAGAAAAAGCATTAAATTTTAACGCTATCTGCTGGAAAACACGAAGAAGCTACATTCATCTATAACGTAATAAGAAGTTATTAATTATTGAATATATTGTATTTAATAATTATATATATATNATTTTTTGCAAATAGTTTTGTTTTTTTAATTCTTTCCTCCTATGGGCACTAACTAATAAATTTTTCTATGTTTATCATGGGTTCATCAGATTTAGACCTCACCGAAAAATTCCTGTTCCCGTTCCTCACCCGAATCCTATCCCGGATCCCCAGGACTTAGTTTGTTAAAACTGTCGTCCCCGTGAATAAAACAGGTAAAAACACATTTTTCTCAAAATAATAAAGAAGGACTCTTTTTCGACTCTCCCAGCACTCGAATAGGAAGTTAAAGAAACTTTAAAAGATCCTATAATTTTCAATTATACTAGAATATAAAATTTAAGTAATAACAAAAGCTTAAATGGAGTAATTTTGTCGAATTATGATAAAAATATCCATTTAAAGACTATTTAAGTTTAACGAGTAATTATTAATTGTACAATGTCAGGCTGCAATTTTTTAATCGTATTTTTAATTTTTTAAATTTAAAATATAAGCTCTCCACCTCAAATTAGTTGTTGCTTGTCCCTGTACGTCATACTTTTCCTTTAATTATAGAGAATTTAATTATCTACCACCTTTCAAGGGAAATTTTTGAATTGAAATAATATCATTTCCAGTTGCATCGGATGTTCGCTAGTCGGGACTTCCTCCCGCTACGGTTTCCATATCTAGTGTCGTCTTCCATCTATTTAACTTCGTTCTCGAAATTAAGGAAAGACAGACAGACGGGCGATAGTAGTAAATTATAGGTTTACAAATTTTTTAAATTGCGTCCAGAAAACACTGTTACACTCAAAATTAAAATTGTGTATGACGCCATTTGTTATGAGATGTAATAAAAAAATATATTTTATATTATTAATTTGTTTTCAGCGTGTAGACGTGATCTTAAGGTCTTAAAAAGATTGTAAATGCCAATAACGAGTAAAATTTTCATTAAGTTCCATTTCACTTGGGATATGACATTCTATCCATTCTACCTCCCCACATTTGACACGATTACAATACTTTCCCGTTATATAATAGCTGGAAAAGTATAAATGTAATAAAAAAGTTAATTACATATTTCTATAAATTAAGATCTTACAGACAATACTGAAAAAATCTTCGGAAATATTTCATCGCTGTAATACTAATAATAATTCGTTTTTAGACTATCATTTCAACCCATTTAATCATACAGATATTAATAGTTTATTGATACCGTAGTGTAAACACATGTAGTATTAGTGTTGTAAACACACTATATTAGTATCATAAGATTCGATTGAGAAATTAGACAGTTAGCTTATCTTTGTTATTAGTCATTTTTATGATTCTTTATGAAATATTTCAATCAAAAGAATAGGAATAATGCAAATTGTGAAGTTGCGAATGATTATGTGAATACGGGGGTGTAAGGCTCCCGTTCAATCGTCAGGATAAGATGTCAGGCGAGTGTAAAGAGAGGTGATTGGGGTCGACGATAAGGTGAAGGGCGAGATCGAGTAAAGGAGTCTACCATTTTTCTAACATATATAAAATAACAATTTATTAAAGAATAGGCAAAATGACAAAAACTACACAAAGCTCTATACCGACCTAAAGTTTCTATACTGACAGAGGGTTTCTATACGACAGAGAGAGTTTCACAGNGTAAACTGTTAATATGAAGTGCAGTATGTTCTATACAATATAATCTAAAGATATGATAAAAGTCAAGTTTGTCTAATTGACAAAATTATATCAAGTGTATAATAACTCAGAATAATTTCTATGTATATAAAATTAACGAATTTAATAACCTATTAAAATGATAATGTTTTAATAGGTTATTAAATTCGTTAATTTTAGATATTTAGAATTCTACTTAAACGTCCTTAGCTATATACGAATATTATACAATAGTACGGTAGTTAAATTACATAGTCTATTATATTAAAATCTATATTGCATCTATTAAAATTCCTAGTGAATCGTTTGTTTTCAGTTTACGTGATAATTTAAATTATATTTACAACTTATTCATTTCATTTACGTCATCGTTTGAAACATTACAACTTCTTCGAAATTAGATTACTATTCT
Organism: Centruroides sculpturatus; assembly: GCF_000671375.1. NCBI lineage: Eukaryota > Metazoa > Arthropoda > Arachnida > Scorpiones > Buthidae > Centruroides > Centruroides sculpturatus. The sequence continues at coordinate 95,711 of NW_019385791.1, forward strand.
TCAGAGCAACAAAATTTCCAATTTCGTTTGCGTAATTATCTCATTTATTTTATAAATAACCACAGTAAAGGTAACCTCTATTGAAGAGTTGCAGAGATATCTAATTAACTCTAAATTTATTTCGCGAAATGAATTCATATACAGCTGAGTTTACGCAATTGTTTACGTTTAATATTTATGTTCTATTTTTTAAATTATACTGAATCGTTTGGATAAAATTGTTTGCGAAACATAAATACAAGTTTCATTAAAACTAACAAAATGCTCACCAGTGCTCGAGTGGATAAAACCAGAGAACAGTATTTAGTTGCGGGCTCGAGCCTTGACAATGGACTGGTTGCGTGACACTTTTTCCAGTTTTCTTCACGTGTCTACAACTCACAAAGAAGGCAGAAAGTTCTCCCAGGAGACAATTGCATTGGCACATCTTCCTGATGTTACGTTATTCCATCAAATTTAACTTTATTATTATTTTTTTTTCCTAAAATTTTCCCTACTTTCTGACGTCTTAAATTCGTTTGTAATATATTTTAATATAATCTAAACTAGAAGTAATATTTTTTTACGAAAGAGTAGCGGCCGAAAATTTAATTAAGAATGTTCTAAGGTAAAACATCTACATTTCTAAATAGGCTTATATTGGTTTTAGAGATAGTAAGATGCGGAAAAAATATGAAGAAATCAGGCGTCACGACAGTGACTCCCTGCCAAGTAAAAAAGTGACTGAGCATATGTACAGGAATTAGAGTTGCCGATTTTTTGGAGTCGATTTCTCCACCCCAAAATACGTGAAGTAATTTTGAATATCTCGTTCGAAAGACAATTGTTTTCTTACGTAGTGTGCAAAATTTCAAGATTTTCTATAAAGCGATTGCCAAAATACAGTATAAGCAATTGAGAAGTGCAAAAACCACCAAAATAACTGTATTTTCTTCTTTTTCTTAATCCAGCACTGCAGACGCTCGTAGAGAAAAAAACTACTGAATCTAAAACGCTCAAACTTTAAACTTAAGCCTTTCTCATTATCAGTGAGGTTCTGGCGAAAATTCCGGGTCGAAAGGTCAAAGTTCACGGGAGTTTTCCATACCGCTAATTCAGTTTTACAGCTAAATTTTATGCCTATAAGGATAAAATTGCATGGAAACAAATGAATTCATTCAAGATGTTACTCAAAATTACAAAAACTCAAATTTATGCCAATTAAAATTTTTATAACGATTTTTCTAAACGGAGTATCGATAAGCTGGCGGTTGGGAGCACAAGATTTTTACCTGTATTTACCTTAACTTTAACCTTTAAGCTTATCTTTACCAAATAAAAATTCCTAAGAAAAATTTTGACCGTCGTCTAAATTGTCATAAATTTTTACTTGGCGAAATTTTTCATATCTCAGATGTTTTTGTTTGGATTAATTTATTCAAAAATGACTTAAAGCAGTTTACTGTAAAACAATAATTTTTACACAAACTATTTCAATGCTTTTGTTATCTACATCTAAGACTTAAAAATCATAACTTGAAGTAATCATTATTCATTTAAAATTTAAAACATTCAGAAAATGTTTTTCGCCAGAAATGATGACAAATTTTTACACTATATTAAAAAATAGTTATTGGATAATTATTGAATTTTTAAATTCTAGTTTTCTTTGCTTCAGTTAAATCTGTAAATTATGTATAAATCCACTTTCAATCGTATAGACAAGTTTCTTGCAAACAACTTTGATACAACAAAACACTTCTAAGTCAGCTTGAAATGTATATGTATACACATTTATAGCAAATATATTACAAATATATATATATATATATATATTAGAACCGGCTCTATAAAAGTGTCTCCTAAACATAAACACATTATATTTTTAAGTAATAAAATATGCTAATGTATATGTTACTGTGAAAGACCGAATATTTGGTTATATTATTATACATTCGAACAATCGCAGGTGTATGTCGACAAGCACAGGTAAGCTTTGGTGGAGGTCGAAACGACACCCGAGAAGCCCATGTCGACAGGGAGGCGACAGTATATCGCTAATTCTACGCCGTTTCCTTCTGCTGAAATTGGTGATATAATACGAATACAAGTCCCTGACCGCACAGATGCCCGAAATGTATTGGCGGTTGTTGTTGGAATAGAAGACTCCGACTTTTATAAATTAGCAAACAAAAATGTTACCCTCAAGCAGCTTTATTCCCGTAATCAGTTCGTAATTTGTAAAGAAAAGTTACTTTACTTTCCATAGATCAGATTTCTTTTCAAGAAATATCGCTGAGAGAAGCAGCTGTAGCTAATTCGAAAAGTGGAGGGCAAGGCTATACACGCTGCCATTGCAAACAGAAGTGTTCCACGAATAAATGCAGTTGTAAAAGCAAGGGACTCTTGTGCAATTCAAAGTGCCATAACAGTTTAAGTTGTTTCAATAAATAAGATTGTATAACGTTAATCACATAATTTATGTGTAAGTTTATTATTGTATTATTTTCTTTAATGATTTAGAATGTTTTAGGTTCAACAGTTTATTTACATGTGCTGGTACTTAAGCTTTCTCTTATTTTGACATATTAAAAAATTGCATTTTTGTCTTAAAATGTAATAAAAATACTTTTATTCAACATTCACCATCAGTGCATGCTGAATGTCGACATTTGCGGTGTAAGTGAGAAATAATAATATTTAGCAAATATTTCGTACATACACGAAACGACTGTGTGAATGCTGACACTCACCGGAGAATGTTGACATTCGCCAGATATCGGTCATTCACAGTAACATATATATTAAAATAAAATGAAATATAAATCTATTTCCAATATAAAAAGAATATACTATAAAAGTTAAGTTAAATTTCAATAAGCAATTTAAATAAAGGAAATTAAAGTAAATACAGCTGTCCCTTGATAGTCCGACGTTTTGTAACCCGACATGCTCAGTAGTCCGACGCACCTCCCGTCAAAGTACTGTACCCGTCCCCGTTAGGCGTCTGCTTGCACAGAAGCATGTCGCGACGTGAATCTCCCCACCAAATTCTTACACGATGACACACATTTCGTGTATTTTCCGTGAGCAGTTCTGTTCGAACAGTTGGAGTAAGGAATATTGTAGGCTACTGCTAGCAAAACAATGCCAAATATGTAACCACTTTCGGTAATCCGGCACCCCTTTGGTCCTATACCTGTCGGATTACCAAGGGGCAGCTGTATAGCTGACGCTTAATAATAATAGTAATAAGAAGTTAAGAATTTTAATATTTAATATAATGATTTTCCTGATGAGTAGTTAAAAATTTGTACTTTTATGTTTACTAATATAAGATACAAAGGCCATTTAACAATATTTTTCTTCAATTTTGATCTCGAATTCGCATATTTCAAAGTACTCGTAACTTGATATAGAAAATGTAAGAAATTTCAACATTTTCTTCTCTTTTTGTTCAGTTGATTTATTATAAGAATGAAAGCTGAAAACGTAAAGAAGGATGATAAACAGTTGAGAACTTATAAAATACGTTGGAAAAATTTTAAAATACTCCAATATTCAGTTTTGAATTCGATTTAATTTTCTTTTCTTTTTAGTTTTACCTGTTTTTATCTTACATTTAAATCTAACGAGTGAAATTTGAATAAGAGGAAATTCGACTTATTCGTTTCGACTTTTATCTTTTCATTGATTTATCTTGACCTTTCTCAGAAAAACTGTGACAGAAAATATAAATACTATATGCTCATTCTCTATATAGCCTGTATTAGTGACTGAAATGATATTTATGATTTATGCAAAGCAATTGATTTAGAAGCAATAATACTCCAAGATTTATAAGGACATTCCTTTCCCAAAAACAATTTAATAAGAGATTTTATTGTTTTTCGTAGATGGAAAAACAATATAATCTCTTATTAAAACAGGAAAGTTTTAGTGTTTTATGGTGTAAGAAAGTTTCGCGCATTATTTAAAATGTTAAAAGCACAAATTAAACAATAACAAAAAACAAACAATGAAGATTATTTTTTGCAAATAGTTTTGTTTTTTTAATTCTTTCCTCCTATGGGCACTAACTAATAAATTTTTCTATGTTTATCATGGGTTCATCAGATTTAGACCTCACCGAAAAATTCCTGTTCCCGTTCCTCACCCGAATCCTATCCCGGATCCCCAGGACTTAGTTTGTTAAAACTGTCGTCCCCGTGAATAAAACAGGTAAAAACACATTTTTCTCAAAATAATAAAGAAGGACTCTTTTTCGACTCTCCCAGCACTCGAATAGGAAGTTAAAGAAACTTTAAAAGATCCTATAATTTTCAATTATACTAGAATATAAAATTTAAGTAATAACAAAAGCTTAAATGGAGTAATTTTGTCGAATTATGATAAAAATATCCATTTAAAGACTATTTAAGTTTAACGAGTAATTATTAATTGTACAATGTCAGGCTGCAATTTTTTAATCGTATTTTTAATTTTTTAAATTTAAAATATAAGCTCTCCACCTCAAATTAGTTGTTGCTTGTCCCTGTACGTCATACTTTTCCTTTAATTATAGAGAATTTAATTATCTACCACCTTTCAAGGGAAATTTTTGAATTGAAATAATATCATTTCCAGTTGCATCGGATGTTCGCTAGTCGGGACTTCCTCCCGCTACGGTTTCCATATCTAGTGTCGTCTTCCATCTATTTAACTTCGTTCTCGAAATTAAGGAAAGACAGACAGACGGGCGATAGTAGTAAATTATAGGTTTACAAATTTTTTAAATTGCGTCCAGAAAACACTGTTACACTCAAAATTAAAATTGTGTATGACGCCATTTGTTATGAGATGTAATAAAAAAATATATTTTATATTATTAATTTGTTTTCAGCGTGTAGACGTGATCTTAAGGTCTTAAAAAGATTGTAAATGCCAATAACGAGTAAAATTTTCATTAAGTTCCATTTCACTTGGGATATGACATTCTATCCATTCTACCTCCCCACATTTGACACGATTACAATACTTTCCCGTTATATAATAGCTGGAAAAGTATAAATGTAATAAAAAAGTTAATTACATATTTCTATAAATTAAGATCTTACAGACAATACTGAAAAAATCTTCGGAAATATTTCATCGCTGTAATACTAATAATAATTCGTTTTTAGACTATCATTTCAACCCATTTAATCATACAGATATTAATAGTTTATTGATACCGTAGTGTAAACACATGTAGTATTAGTGTTGTAAACACACTATATTAGTATCATAAGATTCGATTGAGAAATTAGACAGTTAGCTTATCTTTGTTATTAGTCATTTTTATGATTCTTTATGAAATATTTCAATCAAAAGAATAGGAATAATGCAAATTGTGAAGTTGCGAATGATTATGTGAATACGGGGGTGTAAGGCTCCCGTTCAATCGTCAGGATAAGATGTCAGGCGAGTGTAAAGAGAGGTGATTGGGGTCGACGATAAGGTGAAGGGCGAGATCGAGTAAAGGAGTCTACCATTTTTCTAACATATATAAAATAACAATTTATTAAAGAATAGGCAAAATGACAAAAACTACACAAAGCTCTATACCGACCTAAAGTTTCTATACTGACAGAGGGTTTCTATACGACAGAGAGAGTTTCACAGTGCTTTCATACCTCTGTATAGCCTCCACTTTGACGATTCTGAACGTGGATGCCTTTAAAATATCGATCCAAGGAATAATCCACAAATACGGCACAAATTATATAAAATCGCGACTTAAGCGCTCATTTAATTCGAGGTTCATCAGAGATCGGAATTCGGCTGATTCGGAAAGTCGGCACGATGTTGTTAATCCTGCGTTCGGTAATAGACTCCCTTGAGAGGGGGGTAAGAACGGCCTTTTATCCGTTTTAGTGGGGAATTTCCACCACATGATCGGATGTACATGAGTTAAAGGGTTATAGGTGTTCCAAGGATATACAACAAATGACGACATTTAAATGCTAACTATCAACCTTTTTGCAAGATGAGATGCAAGTTCTGCAGAGAACAATGGATGTTGCTACTTAAGACCGGAAAGTTTACACAATCCCGGGCAAGATCGTTTTTTCTTCTGGGGCGTTACATAAACAAAAGTTTTAATTAATTAACAATTTTTGTTAATAAAAAAGCGATATTTCCTTCACCAATATTCCGGATCTCACAATTACGTCGGCCGGGATCAGTGCTGTCAGATGTTTTTAAAAAGTGAAATGAATTTTTAAAAAATAATGTTAAAAAACGCGTTTATTCCAGAAAAATTAAAAACTTTAACAACGTTTCTCATAACTGAGACCCAGAATGGTAGTCGAGGCCCTAACAGCCTTGGTCATTAGACCGTATAAAATGATTTTGTTATAACAAGCAAAACTAGAAGAAAACACTATCGCACGATAGCTGGAAATTTTTGTTTTTCGAAAAAAAAATACAGTAATACCTCGACTTACGCTACCCCGACTTACGCGAACCCGGAGTTACGCGATTTTCAAATCTCGTCGATTCGTCTTTTGTTTGAGCACCACTCAACTCTTGATTACTCACTCCCCCCACACTATCGTTCAGCTTACACGTTCGGACGTGTTGCGCGGAATCGACACATAGCTACAATTTGTTTTGTGTTATTTATTTCCGTGTTTGTTATATCTATGGAGACTTAAGAGACTCTGTGTGGTGATTTCTTGTAACTGTGAACGAATCAAAAGACGAGATAAGATTAACGAGAACATTTATTAGCTTACATACATCCGACTTGGATTTTACACAAATTGCGAAATTATACCCCGACTTACGCGAATTCGACTTACGCGGTTATCGCTCGGTCCCACCTATCGCGTAAGTTCGGGGTATTACTGTACACAAAAGTAAACATTTGGAAGGCGAAGATTGTGTTAAAGACATCTAATTATCATGTACGAAAGAGAAAGGACTGAAAACGATTGTCAAAAAGTCGAGGACCACTTTATAACATTACTAGATTTAACTTAATTTATGCTTTAGAAACATATATAGACCAAATATAAAGAAGAAAACGTTAAAAAAATATATAAAGATTGTATCATGTTATCCAATTTAAATAGATTAATAAGTTTATAATAATTTGCAAATATGTGTATTAAAAGTTTAATAAAACCGGAGTCTAATAAAACCATTTTACTATTTAAATTGGATTCAGAAAGATATTTTTTCTAAATTATCAAAACCTTTTGCTATTAATTTTACTAATAATTTAAAACTAAAAGAAAAATTGTCTTACAACTTTATTTCATTATAAAAATTTGATAGGTTACATTAAATAAAATTGTCTTTCTGAATGAATATATGAATAAATCGGTTTCTTTCAAAAATATTTTAAGCATTAATACGGTCTCTTTAATAAATTTGAAATATTTGCGTAAAGACATATTTCATAAAATGCGTTTTCAAAGCAACAGAATAGCATTAACCTTAGGATAGCAAAGCATCAAAATTAATTATATGATAAAGATTTTCATCTAAAATTCGGTAAATTTATAAAGTATAAAGATTATTAAAATTCATACAAATAAAATAATCGCTTTAAAGTAAAAGTGTATTCACGTTCCGTCTTTTTCTCACTTGTCCGGAACACGACAAAGCTGCAAGGCGAAATTGGCCTTTATTTCGAAGTTCTCCTTAGCCTTAATGTGTAAAACTCGTAAAAATGGCGGCACAATGATAAAACATATAATACTTTTTATTAAATATACGTTTTCTTTTTTATTGTGCCGTCACCAGAAAAACATTTTTAACGAGTTGTACGTAAGTTTTTAGTGGAGTGTCACAAAATGGCCGTCCGTCAGCTGACAGTTCTAAAAATTCTAAAAGTATCATACCATAGATTATATAAGAATCATTTCTGAAAGCTGTAATAAAATATTTTGATCTTTACCGAAGTAAGAATTTTCTTTCTGTGCTATTTTTAACTTTGATTTTCATTTCAAATGTATACAGTAAATGGTGTTTTAATTACGCTGTTACGCTGTAATCCTGCACTATTCTATTTATTTAAATTATGCTGTAACTTAAATAAATAGAATAGTGCAGGATATACAGCAATAGGATAGTTATACGCGTATCTAATACTCGATATACAAAATGTAATGTTATAAACATTACAGTTTTAAGTATTTATAATTTATATTCAATAAGTTAAAACTTGCGTATAGAATATTCATTCTTACAATTTATATATTATAAAGTATAAATAAATAGCAGTGGTCAGCTCATTACCCTAATTTTCTGCCTTTAATGCAAAAATTCGCAACCGGATATCTTACAGATATTACAATCTTCATGTGAAATTGATATTGATTTTGTCGTTAATTTTTATTTATTTAACATTATTACCTGTAGTTTTTTACTCCCGTCCTAAAGGTAAACAATAGAACATCTCGTCACAATTTATTACGATATGATGACTTCTTGGCGTGGCAAAAATAATCAAAAGGCAGGAAATTGTAGTAATGTGATAAGTTCTGAAAGACAGTCACTGACGGAACAAAAATAGCTGTTTTTTGCTGATGGGCAGCCATTTTATGGAGTCATGACTATATCGCAGAAGCTCATTTAATACGTTATAGATAATTATAAAGCTTATCCAAAACCTTTAGAAATTTTATAGTTGAAATAATATACCTCTAGCACTCTGTTTAGATAATAGTCTTTGTACGATATTATCGTAAGCTTGCTCCACGGCAACTCCAGAATCTTTGATTAATCTCTCTTTGATGGCAATACAAATGTTATTCTCGGCCAATAACTCTTCTAAAACACTGAATGCCTGAAATCAAAGATATTTATTATTACTTGTGATCTATATGATACAGGAAATAAAGTATTATAGACACCTTCACTCCATAATTGGATTCTTCGTAGAGGATGGAGATGTAAGCCCACTTCAGTCTCTTGACGATCTCTATCATAGCATGAGCTTGATTCTTATCAGAAGGAACCGTACGTAGAAAGTACTCGAACCTTTGTTTATTACTCAATTCGGGAGATGTAGAGAAAAAACTCACCTATAAACATTATTACATATTATTATTTAGTATTATTATTTTTTATACTAAAATAAAATATTACAGAAATATAACATCTATTAGGTATTTTTGTCAATATTTTCGTCCTAGAAATAACGTATTATAGCTGCTGAAAATTTTATAGCTTATATAAAAGGAAGTTTACAAGTCCTCAGCATCGTCTAAAAAAGTCATTTTACTATTAAATTATACATTATCTCTACGCAGTAAATAATTTTCCTGTATTCTATACTTTTAGTTAGGTATTCAGCATTTCGTTTAGGCTACATAAATTCGAAAGTCTAAATATCTATTTCATAATTTAGAAATTTAGTTATTTTATGATTAGTCTTCTCAAATTTTCACTTTTACCATATTTTCGCGAAATGACCGGCACAAAAACGGGGAAGACCATCATGCCGGAAATCCCGGGGTTACCGGATGCCGGTAAACTGCGATTAAAATATAAAATTAATCAGATCTAACAAAACTAGTTGTTAATTAAATGTTAAAGAAAATATTCTTACGAGAACAATAAAATAATAACATTGTAATTTGACTGACTTAAAATCAGGAAGAGTTTCCGTTTACAAGACAATAAAACAATTAGCGACGTATTGACAGTAGTAGTAAGTCAGTGTTGGCTAAACTGACCATCCACCCCGACTTTAAAAATAACACCTTCCTCTCAAATGTCACACAAAGCCGATGTTAATCGGTGTAAGCTGAGATAATTTACAGCGAGTTTCTTAAATTTAATATGCTTGTTATTTTTAATCAAATAACAATAAAATACACATAAAAAAGCACTTTCGGAATTTCACGAGTATTTTATGTCGTTAGAAAGAAGACAGAATAAAGAAATTAAACATATAATCGTAGTATTAATATACTATTTAAGACTATAAAATAGCGAGTCTTTCGATGTCCTTTCATACACCTCAGGAAAATAACAGTCTTACGGCGGAGTCGACCTTTTATTAGAGGCTGCTCAACCGACTCCGCCCTAAGACTGTTATTTTCCTGAGGTGTGTGAAAGGACATCGAAAGACTCGCTATTTTATAGTCTTAAACAGTGTATTAATTTTACAATTATAGGCTGGCAATTTTATCATAATCATAATCAAAAATATAATCGTACTTTTCGATGTATTGCTGACGGTTTCCCAATTTTAGAATAAAAACGCGTTCATTTTTACGTGACGTAACTCGTTCGTATTTTTTAATGCGCCCTACAGAAAGATGTATAACCTCACTTAAACCTGCATGCCAGTTTTTACCATACGAAAATATCCAATTTCCTAGTCTCTCCGGTTAGATTGGCATGTCGGTCATTTTGCAAAAATACATTGCCAATGTATTTTTGCAAAATGTATTTTTCCGTATAATTGCCCTCTATAGTTCATGAAAAAGAGGAATAGTTCGTGGACTATTCTGACATTAAAAAAAAAGTAATTTTTAAAAGTTTTTCAAATATTTTCTATGCCTCAACTCCTTCCTCTCCGTCGTAAGTTATACTTTTTGCGACCCTCTCCTCTTAAATTGTATATACAGATATACCTCGACTTACGTCGTTTCGAGTTATGTCGTTCTCGATTATACGTCGTTTGTCAAAAAATACATGGAAAAATAAAAATCAAGTTTAAGTCATTTCATTCGACTTTACGTCTGTCCGCTACAAATGTTGAAGTCGTAATCTATATATATATATATATATATATATATAAATTAACGTATGTGTGTCTGTCCTTCATGCATTACCAACACCGTTTATCCCAGTGGTTCCCAACCTTTTTTCATTAGCGTACCCCGTGATATGTCATATTTCTAGATTGTACCCCTCATTTAAGAAATTTAGTGAGTAACCGTATTGTTNTAAATACAGCTGTCCCTTGATAGTCCGACGTTTTGTAACCCGACATGCTCAGTAGTCCGACGCACCTCCCGTCAAAGTACTGTACCCGTCCCCGTTAGGCGTCTGCTTGCACAGAAGCATGTCGCGACGTGAATCTCCCCACCAAATTCTTACACGATGACACACATTTCGTGTATTTTCCGTGAGCAGTTCTGTTCGAACAGTTGGAGTAAGGAATATTGTAGGCTACTGCTAGCAAAACAATGCCAAATATGTAACCACTTTCGGTAATCCGGCACCCCTTTGGTCCTATACCTGTCGGATTACCAAGGGGCAGCTGTATAGCTGACGCTTAATAATAATAGTAATAAGAAGTTAAGAATTTTAATATTTAATATAATGATTTTCCTGATGAGTAGTTAAAAATTTGTACTTTTATGTTTACTAATATAAGATACAAAGGCCATTTAACAATATTTTTCTTCAATTTTGATCTCGAATTCGCATATTTCAAAGTACTCGTAACTTGATAAAGAAAATGTAAGAAATTTCAACATTTTCTTCTCTTTTTGTTCAGTTGATTTATTATAAGAATGAAAGCTGAAAACGTAAAGAAGGATGATAAACAGTTGAGAACTTATAAAATACGTTGGAAAAATTTTAAAATACTCCAATATTCAGTTTTGAATTCGATTTAATTTTCTTTTCTTTTTAGTTTTACCTGTTTTTATCTTACATTTAAATCTAACGAGTGAAATTTGAATAAGAGGAAATTCGACTTATTCGTTTCGACTTTTATCTTTTCATTGATTTATCTTGACCTTTCTCAGAAAAACTGTGACAGAAAATATAAATACTATATGCTCATTCTCTATATAGCCTGTATTAGTGACTGAAATGATATTTATGATTTATGCAAAGCAATTGATTTAGAAGCAATAATACTCCAAGATTTATAAGGACATTCCTTTCCCAAAAACAATTTAATAAGAGATTTTATTGTTTTTCGTAGATGGAAAAACAATATAATCTCTTATTAAAACAGGAAAGTTTTAGTGTTTTATGGTGTAAGAAAGTTTCGCGCATTATTTAAAATGTTAAAAGCACAAATTAAACAATAACAAAAAACAAACAATGAAGATTATTTTTTGCAAATAGTTTTGTTTTTTTAATTCTTTCCGCCTATGGGCACTAACTAATAAATTTTTCTATGTTTATCATGGGTTCATCAGATTTAGACCTCACCGAAAAATTCCTGTTCCCGTTCCTCACCCGAATCCTATCCCGGATCCCCAGGACTTAGTTTGTTAAAACTGTCGTCCCCGTGAATAAAACAGGTAAAAACACATTTTTCTCAAAATAATAAAGAAGGACTCTTTTTCGACTCTCCCAGCACTCGAATAGGAAGTTAAAGAAACTTTAAAAGATCCTATAATTTTCAATTATACTAGAATATAAAATTTAAGTAATAACAAAAGCTTAAATGGAGTAATTTTGTCGAATTATGATAAAAATATCCATTTAAAGACTATTTAAGTTTAACGAGTAATTATTAATTGTACAATGTCAGGCTGCAATTTTTTAATCGTATTTTTAATTTTTTAAATTTAAAATATAAGCTCTCCACCTCAAATTAGTTGTTGCTTGTCCCTGTACGTCATACTTTTCCTTTAATTATAGAGAATTTAATTATCTACCACCTTTCAAGGGAAATTTTTGAATTGAAATAATATCATTTCCAGTTGCATCGGATGTTCGCTAGTCGGGACTTCCTCCCGCTACGGTTTCCATATCTAGTGTCGTCTTCCATCTATTTAACTTCGTTCTCGAAATTAAGGAAAGACAGACAGACGGGCGATAGTAGTAAATTATAGGTTTACAAATTTTTTAAATTGCGTCCAGAAAACACTGTTACACTCAAAATTAAAATTGTGTATGACGCCATTTGTTATGAGATGTAATAAAAAAATATATTTTATATTATTAATTTGTTTTCAGCGTGTAGACGTGATCTTAAGGTCTTAAAAAGATTGTAAATGCCAATAACGAGTAAAATTTTCATTAAGTTCCATTTCACTTGGGATATGACATTCTATCCATTCTACCTCCCCACATTTGACACGATTACAATACTTTCCCGTTATATAATAGCTGGAAAAGTATAAATGTAATAAAAAAGTTAATTACATATTTCTATAAATTAAGATCTTACAGACAATACTGAAAAAATCTTCGGAAATATTTCATCGCTGTAATACTAATAATAATTCGTTTTTAGACTATCATTTCAACCCATTTAATCATACAGATATTAATAGTTTATTGATACCGTAGTGTAAACACATGTAGTATTAGTGTTGTAAACACACTATATTAGTATCATAAGATTCGATTGAGAAATTAGACAGTTAGCTTATCTTTGTTATTAGTCATTTTTATGATTCTTTATGAAATATTTCAATCAAAAGAATAGGAATAATGCAAATTGTGAAGTTGCGAATGATTATGTGAATACGGGGGTGTAAGGCTCCCGTTCAATCGTCAGGATAAGATGTCAGGCGAGTGTAAAGAGAGGTGATTGGGGTCGACGATAAGGTGAAGGGCGAGATCGAGTAAAGGAGTCTACCATTTTTCTAACATATATAAAATAACAATTTATTAAAGAATAGGCAAAATGACAAAAACTACACAAAGCTCTATACCGACCTAAAGTTTCTATACTGACAGAGGGTTTCTATACGACAGAGAGAGTTTCACAGTGCTTTCATACCTCTGTATAGCCTCCACTTTGACGATTCTGAACGTGGATGCCTTTAAAATATCGATCCAAGGAATAATCCACAAATACGGCACAAATTATATAAAATCGCGACTTAAGCGCTCATTTAATTCGAGGTTCATCAGAGATCGGAATTCGGCTGATTCGGAAAGTCGGCACGATGTTGTTAATCCTGCGTTCGGTAATAGACTCCCTTGAGAGGGGGGTAAGAACGGCCTTTTATCCGTTTTAGTGGGGAATTTCCACCACATGATCGGATGTACATGAGTTAAAGGGTTATAGGTGTTCCAAGGATATACAACAAATGACGACATTTAAATGCTAACTATCAACCTTTTTGCAAGATGAGATGCAAGTTCTGCAGAGAACAATGGATGTTGCTACTTAAGACCGGAAAGTTTACACAATCCCGGGCAAGATCGTTTTTTCTTCTGGGGCGTTACATAAACAAAAGTTTTAATTAATTAACAATTTTTGTTAATAAAAAAGCGATATTTCCTTCACCAATATTCCGGATCTCACAATTACGTCGGCCGGGATCAGTGCTGTCAGATGTTTTTAAAAAGTGAAATGAATTTTTAAAAAATAATGTTAAAAAACGCGTTTATTCCAGAAAAATTAAAAACTTTAACAACGTTTCTCATAACTGAGACCCAGAATGGTAGTCGAGGCCCTAACAGCCTTGGTCATTAGACCGTATAAAATGATTTTGTTATAACAAGCAAAACTAGAAGAAAACACTGTCGCACGATAGCTGGAAATTTTTGTTTTTCGAAAAAAAAATACAGTAATACCTCGACTTACGCTACCCCGACTTACGCGAACCCGGAGTTACGCGATTTTCAAATCTCGTCGATTCGTCTTTTGTTTGAGCACCACTCAACTCTTGATTACTCACTCCCCTCACACTATCGTTCAGCTTACATGTTCGGACGTGTTGCGCGGAATCGACACATAGCTACAATTTGTTTTGTGTTATTTATTTCCGTGTTTGTTATATCTATGGAGACTTAAGAGACTCTGTGTGGTGATTTCTTGTAACTGTGAACGAATCAAAAGACGAGATAAGATTAACGAGAACATTTATTAGCTTACATACATCCGACTTGGATTTTACACAAATTGCGAAATTATACCCC